>NW_007730548.1:70615-132685 GCF_000696425.1 Galeopterus variegatus
GTTGATTCTTCCAATCCATGAGCATGGGATAACTTTCCATCTTTTTGTATCCTCTCTAATTTCTCTCAGCAGTGGTTTGTAGTTCTCATTATAGAGATTTTTCACATCCTTGGTTAACTCAGTTCCTAAGTATTTTATTTTTTTGGTGGCTATTGTAAATGGGCAGGCTTTCTTGATTTCTCGTTCTGCCTGTTCACTATTAGAGAAAAGAAATGCTACTGATTTTTGCGTGTTGATTTTGTATCCTGCTACTGTGCTGAACTCATTTATCAATTCGAAGAGCTTTTTTGTAGAGGTTTTAGGCTGTTCGATATATAGGATCACGTCATCTGCAGACAGGAACAGTTTGACTTCCTGATAATAACAATTCTAACATGTGTAACGTAATATCTCACTGTGATTTTAATTTGCCTTTCTCTGATGATTAGTGATTTTAAGGATTTTTTCATACACCTGTTGGCCTTTTTTTATGTCTTCTTTTGAGAAATGTCTATTCAGAATCTTTGCCCATTTTTAATCATGTTATTTGTTTTCTTACTGAATAATTTGAGTTCCTTATGCATTTTTCATATTAACCCCTTATCAGATGCATGGTTTGAAGCATTTTCTCCCATTCTGTAGGCTGTCTCTTCACTCTTTTTATTGTTTCCTTCACTGTGCAGAGGCTTTTTAATTAGATGCCATCCCATTTGTCTATTTTGTTTTTGTTGCCTGTGCTTTTGGGTTCATATCCAAAAAATTGTTGCCCAAGCCAATATCATGGAGCTTTATCCCTGTGTTTTCTTCTAGTAGTTTTAGTTTCAGGTCTTATTAATCTATTTTAAATAGATATTTCTATACTCTTATAGTATGAGATGAAGATCTAATTTCATTCTTCTGCATGTGGATATCCAGTTGTGCCACCTCCACTTACTGAAGAGACTGTTCTTTCCCCATTGTGTTTTCTTGGTACCTTTCACAAAATCAATTGGTCATAAATGTGTGGATTTATTTCTGGGCTCTGTATTCTGTTCCATTGGTCTGCATGTCATTTTTATGCCAGTATCACACTATTTTGTAGTATATTTTGAAATCAGGAAGTGTGATGCTTCCATCTTCATTCTTTTTGCACATGATTGCTTTGGCTATTCAGGTACTCCTGTGTTTTCATATGAATTTTAGGATTTCTATTTCTGTGAAAAATGTCATGGTAGGAATTACATTGAATATGTAGATCATTTCAGGTAGTATGGACATTTTTAACAATATTAATTCTTCAAATCCATGAACCAGAACATCTTTCCAACAGGATCAAGATGACAGAATAGACAGTACCCAGCATCAACCTCTCCCACAGCAACCAATTTACAACTATTAAATTGCAAAGACTGCCAAGCTGGGGCCACTAGAGCTCAGGGGAAGAGGAGGAGAGACCTTTGTAGTTCATGAAGACAGGAGAAGCCAGGATGAGAGAAATAAAGAACCACTCCAACAGTTTTGAGCCCCGCCCACTTCAAGGCTGGCCCTGGTGAGCACATGGAATGAGAGCTGGCAAAAGCCACTGCTGTGCCCTTCATATGAAGTTTCTTGGAGGTGGCAGGGGAGAAGAGGGCTTTGGTGGCCCCTAAGTCAGCTAGACCACTAACAGGGTTCCCATGGACCCACAAAGGAGTGAGGGGCCACAGACAACTGAAAAAAAGAAGCCACTCAGAGGCTGGTGAGTCATCACAAGGGACTGGCACGTGGCCTATCCCATGGGAAGTGTTTGGAGCACAGGAGGCGGGGCAGATGAGCCTACCAGGGGACCATTGGAACACAGCAAGGACAACTGATCTCCCCTCCAATCAGCATAGGACCCCTTGGTGGAGACTGGTCATGAATATAGAATTGCAGGGGGTGCAGTTTGCTAAAAACACTTAGGCACAGACCAGACTTTCCACACAACCCAGGTGCACCAGATCTCACAAGACCTAGAAGTGCCTATAAAGTCAATGATTAAAACCTGAGCTGCACAAAAAGCCTTCCACAGAGAAACAGCAGCAGATCATCCATTTAGCTCAAACACAGGGCTCAAGTGCTGGTCCCCACAGGAAGTCGCCTGATTTTAGAAGTAACCAAAGGACAAGAAATTAGTTTCACTGAAGAGTTTAAGTTGTGGGATAGTGAATACTCCAACACAGAACTGATAGAAAACACAAAAAAACCACAGCAGAAACAAAGTTCTGATATTAACCCATAAAGGTCTAACACCACCAAAGAACACCTATAAAACCTAGAAGGACTGGAAGCCCCCCAGGCTCTGAAGCCAGGGTCGGGGGAAGGTCAAGGACCTCAGCCTTGCCTCCCGACATCTGCATCTAGCCCATTGATGACCAGAAGGCCACCACTAGTAGTGCCCTGGGCTCCCAAGCCAGGGTGGTGGGGGCACTGAGGACCTCAGTCATGGCCCCGGGACATCTGCACCCAGCCCAGTGACAACCACTGAGCTGGGACAGGAAGAGCCTGGGGCTCCTGAGCAGCGTGGGGGTGGTGGGGCTGAAGGCCTCAGCCACCGACCCCCCCAACATCTACATCCAGCTCAGCCACAACTGAGCTGCTGCTGGAAGCCCCCCGGGCTCCCCTGCTGGAATTAGGGGGGTTCCACAGGACTTGACCATGCCCCCTCTTTCTTTTCCTCTCACTCTATTCCACTCCCCTTTCCCCTCTCCTCCTCCCCCAACTGCCCCACAGCATCTTAGAATGTAGAAAAATAATACTAATAAATACATAAATTTAAAATAACAGAATATCGGGCCGGCCTGGTGGCGCACTGCTACAGTGCGCCGCTTGGGAGCGCGGTGGCGCTCCTGCCGAGGGTTCAGATCCCACATACAGACCGGTTCCCGCTCACTGGCTGAGTGTGGTGCGGGTGCAACACCGAGGGTTGCGATCCCGTTGCCGGACACGAAAAAAGACAAAAAGGAAAAAAAATAAAATAAAATAACAGAATATCTTTCCATTTATTTGTCTTGTTCAGTTTCTTTCATCTATGTTTTTAGTGTATAGATCTTCACCAGGAGGGATTCTTGTGTAAGTGATTTATTAGGGGAATGTGAATATTCTCAGGAGAATCCTATGAGGGAGTGAGGGAAACAGGATAAAGAAGCAGGATAAAGAAGGGGAAGAAGCTAGGCAAGGATGTGATTGCAGATGAAATCTAGCCTTAACCTGATCCCATGGGTAGCTCTCGGTGTATAAGTTGCTTGAAAAGTCTGTCTTTGAGACAAAGGTGCGAGGGTTTTGTAATGCTGCCCTAATCAGTCATTGCCTATGGCAATCTTAAAGGAGAGACATAACTCCCAGGCACCTTTGGGTGAGGCAGTTTCAGTTGCCCAGGGGCAGTCCTACAGAGATGATTATAGATGTGGGCCTTAGCAGCAGCATGCACAGCAACTGAAGGAAGGGCACACCAGACCAGTAAAATGGATCCCTGAGGATCTGGAAGGAGAACTTGGAATATCTGCTAGAGCTGTTCAGCACTTTTGAACATCCTTCCTATGTTTTGGAAATTCTTCACCTTAGAAGTCCCAGACTGCTCAAAGAAACTAGATGATTGCTTTCCAACCCTCCCTGTTGCTAGAGAGTAGCCATGTGACCTATGCTCCTTTAATCAAATGTACCTAGTCAGAGTTTGAATTAAAAAATGGGTAAAAGACCTAAACAGACATTTCTCAAAAGAAGACATACAAATGGCCAACAGGCACATGAAAAAACACTCGACATCACTAATCACCAGGAAAATGCAAATTAAAACCATCATGAGATATCATCTCACTCCAGTTAGAATGGCTATTATCAACAAGACAAAAAGTAATGAATAATGGCAAGGATGCTGAGAAAAAGAAACTGTCCTACATTGCTGGTGGGAGTGTAAACTGGTATAGCCATTGTGAGAAACATTATGGAGGCCCCTCAGGTAACTAAAAATAGATCTATCTTACAACCCAGCTATCTCACTACTGGGTATATACCCAAAGGAAATAAAAGGAATATATTGAAAAGACACCTGCACTCCCACATTCATTGCAGCACTACAAGCAATAGCCAAGAGATGGAATCAACCTAAATGTCCATCAACAGATGAATGGATAAAAAAAACATGGATGAGCTTGGAGAAACTTATGTTGAGTGGAATAAGCCAGGCACAAAGGGAAAAATACCTCATGTCCTCATTCATAAGTGGGAGCTAAGAGAGAAATCTGAAGGAAGGAAAGAAAGACCACAGTGGTGCATTGGACTTGCAGAGGGAGAGAGCACACCTAGGGATACAAAGTGGGGTGGGAAAAAGGAGTAGGGGGAGGGAGGTCAGGGATTAATTGGGTGGGGGACATGGGGTATAATCGTAATTTGTGGTAACAGGCATGCTGCCAGTGTTGATCTGACCATCACATCTTGGGTACAAGTGGTAATGGTCAGTTTTGTACCCCATGAATACTCATAACCAATAAAAAAAAAACCCTGTGGTATATATGCACAATGGAATACTACTAAGCTATATATATATATATAAAGATATTCTATTATTAGCAGCAACATGTATGGAACTGGAAACCATTATGTTAAGTGAAGTAAGTCAGGCACAAAAAAACAAATACCATATGATAGCACTCATGTGGAATCTAAAAAAAAAAAAAGTGGTTCTCATAGAAGTAGGGAGTAGAACAATTGTTACCAGAGGTGGAGAGAAGGGGAGAAGAAAAAATGGTAGACTAATGGATACAAAACTATGCCATCTACCCTAAGGGACTCATTGTGCAGTACATGCATGTATTGAAACAGTACACTGTGCCCCACAAATATGTACAAATAAATGTTTAAAAAATAAAATAAAAGTTAGCGATGCTAAAACACAGATAGTATATGGACTCCATTCTGGCCAAGGCTGTGGCAGTTCCATTCAATTTGCAGAAACAGAAGTTGCAAAGTTCTAATGGTAGTGTCTAGTACCCACAGTAAGTGATATTGGCAGTTGTTAATGCCCTCTGACCAAAGACTTCCAGGAGCACAAGTGGGTAGCTGGACAAGTTGGGCTTATCCATCATTGCTTCAAGGGAAAATGCACATCTCAGGGAGAATGTTAGAGGGGACTTATAGGATGTGGGCTCATGTTAGGCAATTTGGCAGAGGGCTTAAGGAAGCACGTGAGGATTTGCTCCGAGTTGGATCCTGTCAGGAAGTGGGTAATTCTATGATTGAATATCTTAATAAATCATACCAAGAAGTGGGAAAGACTAGGCCAAGGCTAGTCTGTAATTGGTAAGGAAGCAACAGTAAGTCATATTAACCAGGGTAGGGGGATGTCTGGTCATTTTTGGTTTTGGGCAATGTTTATGTTTTTGCACTGATCCATCATCATCACAGAGTTCCCTCTGTCCAGTGTTGATGGTCTGAGAAATTGTTCATGTTCAACAGAAGTCCAAAGACTAGATATAAGTTCTAGGCCAGCTTTTAACAACACCAAGTCCTGGGTGATAGCACAAGGCCAGCTCCCTCAAGACAGGGTCTGCTTTTCTCTTTCTCACAGTTCAACCTGTAGTTTTTATGCCCAACAGTAGTGCTAGTGGTATTTCCATTTCTGCCTTGTGATTTTGAGAATTTTCCTAGTTTTATTTTTTTAACTAGCATGTTATAATTGAGTATTATTTTTGACTGCACTGCCTCCAACTTTGGTTCTCTGGCTTTCTCTGAGATGGTGCGAGCTTCTAAAGAGCCTCAAATAATTTACTTTCGATAATTAATTTTCTCCTTAAACTAGTCAGATTTGGATTGTGGGTCTTTACAGCTAAGAACCTGTCTGATATGCATCACCTCCATCCCAGTACACCAGCTCCCAGGACAACATAAATTGGCACTCTCCACTAGGGCATAAAAGAAACAAGAATGGCTAAGGAATGCCTGGATCTTTTGGAAAATGAAATTGTCTTCATGATGACTTAAACGTGCACTGTCATATTTGAGGTTCAGGATGGGCTAGTGTCTGCAGGGAATCTGACAGAGTCAGATCCTAAGTCATCCTGGGATCCCTGTGAGTTAGAGTCGTACTTGCCCTGTCGTAATTCTTCTGTCAGCTACAACCCCCTCACTACCAGTGAGGTAAGAACGATGTTAAACAAAGACACAAAAATGGCTAGGTAATGAGACTAAGCACAATCAAGTGCAAGACTGCAGACTAGGAAATCAGGGGAAGGAGATTTTATTGTGGGCTGTTGTTGATGGAGAAGGCTTTATGGAGTGAGTGCAACATAAAGTAGACCTTGAGGGAAGAGTAGGCTTTGACCTAGAAGCAATGAAGGAGAAGGACATCCAAATGGGGATAGTTAACTCAGGCCACTAATTACCCTAGGCTCATTGCTTATGCTGACCTCGATGGGTTAATAGGCCACAGTCCTGATCCATGTTACTGACTCAAAATCTCAGGATTCTACACCCAATCTTTTCTCACTAGCGTGTAAGTCCCATAAAAGCCTGAACCTTTCCTTTTTCAGGTTTGTATCACTACCTCCTTAAATAGCTGTTGACACATAGTAGACACACATTAAATATTTGTTGAATGAATGGATGGATGAATGAGTGGGTGAATAAATAAATGAATCATTTTCAAGATTCTGCTTACGGAAAGAGACAAAAAATAAAAAATAAATAAAACCTGCCTATCTTCACCAATTTATTTCTTATGTTGTTCTGTTTCTTTCAAAAGTATTTTACTACTCCCCGACCCTTCGGGGATAGCTTTATTTCGTAGGCTCTCAGCTTGCTACTGACAAGTTCTTCTGCAGCTTTAGTTTAACCCTATTGTGAAGTCAGCCCAAGAGACACTGAACACAGCTCCGCATTCTAGGCCAATTACACTCAGCTCTACTGAGGTATTAATTAGGACATAGACAGGAAGTGTTCCATTCAGAGATCTGCAGCTAAAGGAGCAGTTTTTCTTCCAAGGACTGTTTCCAGAGAGCAGAGAGGAGTTACATATAGTTCAGTTTAATAGTACCAGGCTTGATCTTATAGTCAACAGGCAATTTTACCTCCAATTTTTTGTGGGGGATAAACCTCCTGTTTAGTCCACTTACAAAAACTATCAAATGTAATTCACTCTAACAGTAATAATCAGTCATTTGTTTTCTTTGGAGCTGCCTACATTTACCTATAAAATTTTACTTGGATATTATCTCTCATCTTTCCCCCAGCACAGACACACAGACATGCAGAAAACATGCACACATACTCACCAGATCTCTTGCTCAGCAAGGTAGCTATTGTTGAAATAGTCCTGACAGCAAGTAGGGCCTTATTGCTAACTGTCCCTAAGGTTTTTAGAGATGCTTGGGGAAACCAGAGAGCTGAGTTAGGTTGCTGGACATGAGGATAAAATGAGAGAATATAGAAAAATGATTGGGGACTGGAGGTGGGTGGCTAGTAGGAAGGTGGGGGATAAGGAAAACAAACTGCCCATTTTAAAATCTTATTTAAGGCCATTACTGTAACCTGCCCTCCAAGGATTTTATTTAAGGTAACTGTAAATTGTACAAACTGCCTGGCTTTACCACTTACTTGCTGCGTGACCTTGGGCAAGTCACTTAAACTCTCTATACTTCAGTTTCTTCATCTAAAAATGGAGATAATAATAGTACCTACCTTACTGGGTTGTTGTGAGGATTAAAGGGGTTAACACATGTAAAAGCACTTAGAACAATGCCTGGCACATCTATATGTCATAGATGATATTATTATTATTATTATTATTATTATTATTATTATCAATTGAGAGTATTTTAAATTATTCATACCATTTCCCTCTACTCCTGGGAGCTATGGGCCTTGGGAAACAACCTTTCTGTTGATTTGCTTCCTTGCATAGACAGGAATTTGGGATACCTGAAATTGGAGCAGAGCCCAGGTATAGGACTATGATCCTAGAAAAGGACTCCAGACCCTAGAAGTACCAGGGAAGAGGGTCCACAAACTGTTCTCCAGCTTTAGATTAGAGTTTCAAAAAGTATATTCTTTAGCTACCTGCATGTCTCAATGTGCCTGTTAAAAATTCTCTGCTCCAGCCATGCCCAATTAGAATTCTGGGTGTGGGATCCAGGAATCTGCATTTTTAACAAAGTACCCAAGTTGGGTTGCCAGATTTAGAAAATACATAATGCCTAATTAAATTTGTTGTTCAGATGAACAACAAATTATTTTTATTACAAATATGTTCCAAATATTGTAAGCAATGTAGTAATACTAAAAATTATTTGTTGTTTGTTTGAAATTCAAATTTAACTGGGTATCCTGTATTTATCTGGCAGAAAACACCTTATTTCGATGTACTATGAAGTTAGAGGACCACTCCTTTAAGAAGAATGTGGATTCTGGGCAAGCTATCTTTCCAAGAACTTGTGTCAGGGAAACTGGAGAAGGGTGTAATTATTGAAACAGGGTTGTAAAGTGGGAGATTGGTCAAAGAGAAAGGGCAAAGTGCCTAGTTCACCAGTGCTGGACCAGAATCAGGGCAGGACATGAGGCAGAGGCAGGCGAATTCAAGTCACCCAGTCAGGACTCTTTAAATTGGCCCCAAGTTCTGGATTTTTTCCTAGAACAATGGTTCTCAATGGGTGGAAAGGAGCCTTTCCCCCAAAACACACATTACAAGGCCTCACCTATTGAATCATAAAATGAAGGTACAGGAATGAGTGATGTTTTCAAAAGCATCTCATGTATTTCCAATTCCATTCCCCTGCCCCCATTTCAAGAACCACTACCATAGAGCATTAACCTGCGAATAGAACAGAAATGTAGTCAGGTCATTATAAAATGTGCCTGTTGTCTCTACCCTGACTCAGCAGACAGTAGGTTTATTCACTACTACCCAGCCAGCTTTTTCGCACCACTACCCCACAGGATCTTCCCTCCATTTGCACAAATAGCAAGCAACTCTATAGCCCCTGCAGCCCTGTGGCCATTCCCTTTCTTCATGGCTATTGCCAAGGTCTTAGTAGGCACTAGTGAGCAGTAATGCTTACTAGCCTGATGAGACTGGATAGGGAGTTGTGTCCATTTTCCTGAATGGGATATATTCTGAAAGTTCCCTTATTGCCATCATGTCAAGTGTGAGCTGTATGTACAGGTTCTGTTTTCCAGAGCCACACACCATCTATTGCATGGTGCTGTATCAACCCAGCACAGCCAGGTTCTGCCTCCTGCCTACTGTCTTATCCCATTTTCATTATGCCCCAGATGTCAGCACAGGAGAGTCTACTTTCCAATGAATTAAGGAACTACTTATTCTGATGAGACTTTAATTCTCAGTCCTGCCAGGATGAAAGGAGTGCCTTTTCATGGGAAGGCCTGACAGAACACTTGGGCCAGTGGTTCAGTTTAATTGCTGCCTCCCACCAATTGTGCTGCCCACCAATCCCAGGTGTGGTGGTAAAAGAATGCTTCCTGACCAAGAAGGTAAGTTTTGTCTTAGCTGCTTTCCCAGCACTGCCAAAGCTCTTTGGAGAATGGACCAGAGTCCACAGCATCAGCTCATTATGAAGTGACAATCAAGGCATGCCAGATTAATTGGCTACTTGAAGGAGAGAATAGAAGCCATGCAATAGCCAGACAGGGAAAACACACACATTCATCCAGACACAAACACACACACTTTTTATTTCAAAACACGTAGCCGAGTTGAGGTCTACAAAATGCATAGGTGAAAATAGCACATACCGTATATCCGAATAAGAAACACTCTTCATAGTAATATGCTTTAGCATTTTCCATGGCACTGGCAAATTTGCCTCGTATGAGAGTTCTTGGTGTCATCTTATCTCTCCCCATATATCTCTGGACTGTGAACTCCTTGAGGGTAGGGGTCATGTCTTATTCATCTCTGTTTTCACTTGTAGCACTTAGTATAAGACTTGGTTTAGAGTAAGCACTTTATAAATATTTATAAAACAGAAGTACTCACAGAATACAGAAAGACAAACAAGAGGAGGAAGTGTCAAGCAAATTTCAAATGTGGACCGAGTATCAGCAGTCGTATCCAAAGCAGAAAAAAACAGTTATAGACTAGAGGAAATGGCAACAAAAGAGCATAAAATGGGCAGATTGCAGCTTTGGCCAGCATTTGAGCTGAAAGTGGTCTTTCCCTACCTGTAAGAATCACAGTAAAGTTCAAGCCCCGCATGTGACCTACCATTGAGAAGATTTTTTTAATGGGAAGACATTAATAAAAATAAACAAAAGGAAAAGAAAAATACCATCTCACCGCTTCATTGGTTTCACATCTGCATTTATGCTAGTCTCCCCTCCTTCCCCCTGCCTATGAAATCCTACCCATACTTTAAAGCACAGTTCCACAGGTCTCCATGATGTTGAAATTCATGTCTTGTGTCTGGTCTCAATCCAAATAAGCCGTACCTTGGAAGAAACAAAGACTATTGAGTTTTTGATGGTAATCACCATGTCTTATGTTTTTTTTCTGGATACACCAAGCACCTAGAATAGTATTGGGCCCCCTCGAGGGGCTTAATAAATATTAGCTGATGGACTGATTTATGATGAATAAACAACTAATCCTGCAGAATGCTGAAGGTGATCCCTCTCCTGTGGAAATAGTTCTAATTCAACTTCATTAAATACAAAGCTAAGTCCATTTCATGCCAAATATGACTGTTACCCTTTGGGGATTGTTTTTCATTGCCTGGTGGAACTGCAAGTCTGTTATGATTAAAGAACAGAAAGTGTATCTACCTCTGGTATGGGAAGTTGAAATGAGTGACATAAAACTCTTCAGTGGGATGACTGATGGTTTATGTTTTATTTATTTATTTATTTATTTAAAGATGACCGGTAAGGGGATCTTAACCCTTGACTTGGTGTTGTCAGCACCACGCTCAGCCAGTGAGCGAACCGGCCATCCCTATATGGGATCCGAACCTGCGGCCCTGGTGCTAACAGCACCACAGTCTCCCGAGTGAGCCACAGGCCGGCCCTATGTTTTATTTTTAATCAAGAAAAAGGGACAAAAAGCTATGGAAGAAACTTTAGATCCCATATCCCTTGGTTATTAAACAACAGTAACAGGAATCTGGCTTATTTCAAAGAATAGTCAGAGGTTACACAGGGATGAAGTACTAAAAAATGACAAGAAAAGTAAAGGGAGTAGGACATTCTTAGAAAACAACTGATTAAAAGTATGGATAAAGAATCCTGCAAGGGAAGTGGAACCCCGAGGATAAAAATTATGGAGAGAAGGATAAGAAATTCTGCCAGATCTAAGAACCTGGGAAATCTGGAGATGAGATTAATTGAGTTGTGATATTATTGACCTAAAGAGGAAATTGGTAGTTGGAAGAAATAAGAGGTCTTAAGCAACAGTGAGCAGAAATGAGGTTGGGATGTTTCAGGAAGAGGAGCCCAAATCACAGAATTTTCCACATGCCCACTATAGGACAGTTGTGGTAGGCAGCTTTCTGAGATTCCCCACCTCTCCAATGATCTTTGTCTTT
Organism: Galeopterus variegatus; assembly: GCF_000696425.1. NCBI lineage: Eukaryota > Metazoa > Chordata > Mammalia > Dermoptera > Cynocephalidae > Galeopterus > Galeopterus variegatus. The sequence goes on from NW_007730548.1 coordinate 82,123, forward strand.
AAGTATTTACATCTTTGTGTGATCCCCTTCCCTCATCTATTCCACTCCACTAGTTTGTGGACTGGATCTAGTAACTTGCTTCTAAGTAATAGAAAAGAATAAAAATGAAGGGATATCACTTCTGAGATTTGGTGATAAAAGATTGTGACTTCCATTGTTTTGGTACTCTCCCTTTCTCTTGATATCTTTTGCTTGCTCACACAGATGAAGCCACCTTCCATGTTGTGAACTGCTTTATGAAGAGGCTCATGTGGGAAGAAACAGAGGGCATTCTCTGGCCAACAGCCAGTACGGATCGAAGCCCTTCTGTCCAACGGCCCCCAAGGAATTGAATCCTACCAATCGCCACTGAGAAAGCTTGAAAGCACATCCTGTCCTAGTAGAACCTGAAGGTAACTGTGGCCTTGATCATCACCTTGTCTGCAGACTTGTGAGAGACTATGAGACAGAGAACCAAACTAAGCCATCCACAGATTTCTTACACACAGGCACTGTGCAGTGATAAGTGTGTGATGTTGTAAGCCACCAACTGAAGCCTCTGGTCTCATGTGTGGCAAGAGTGGTGTGGGCTCTGCACGTTTTGAAGAAACAAGTGGCAGCAAATTTTAGATTATGGTACTCATCATTACAAGACTGCAGAGAAGGGAACTATTTTAGAAACAAATTCCTACAAAATCCCCTTGTCCTGTTGTTATAAGGACACATAATGGAAATAGAACCAAAGACATGGAGAAAGAAGTTTCAACTAAGAACCAGTGGTCAGAAGATCAAAAGAATTGGCAGCCTGGGTCAGTCTCATGATCTAGTCAGCCCACGCATCTATCTTTACCAGAGACCTGGGGGAGGGGGACAGAAATCTCCTCTCTGACCTCCTTTTCAAATCTTCACTTGAAGAATGAAGACTTGGATGGGAACGGGAGATAGAAGATCCCTGTTACATTTGCAGCTTCTGAGATGTGCTGTGTGAATCATAGAAGGAGTCAACTGGGAGGCCAATGGGGTAGATTAACCTGAGCAGGATGGTGACAGGCAGGCATAGTGCCTGCAAATAGCTGCTGAACCTGTTCATTGTTTTCTGTGACAAGAGTTGAGGGGTGACAAGCAGTAGGATGAAGGTCAAAGCTAAGACATTATATGTGAGCTTCCATTACCTGTGCTCCAACTGCCCTCAGCCCTTAACTTTCTGATCTATCAAAATGAGGGAGAAGGGTGGAAGAGATTTGCAAAACTTGGGCTCTAAATGATGCAGTTCCTCAGCCTTGTTTATGATTTCCAATCCTTCTGGAGCGATGATGGCACAGTGCTTTATGCACATTATTACAGACCCTGATACAATACTAGTTCTCTCTTGGTCCTAGCTCTCGCCTTAGTAATCCTGCCCCACTGTCATTTGTGCCCTTTCACAATGCTGTGCAATAATTATACAGTATATTGTGTTGTTTAAACCTCACGATACTATGAAGTGGATAAGACAGGCATTGTTATTCCTACTTTATGGATTCTCAGTTATTTGTGGGAGCAAATAAAAATGAATAAATATACAAACAAATAAATGAGGGGAGAGAACACAACAATCACAACAACTCTTTGAACTTGTTAAGACAGGTGAACAGATATGATGTTGATGGGGGAGAGGGGAGAGGGAGGGAGGAAAAGGAGGAATTGGTAAAGGGACACGAAAATCAACTACATTGTATATTGATAAATTAAAAAAATAAAAATAAACAAAAATTATAGCTGTCCTAATGGGTGGGGAAAAAAAAAAAAGAAACTGATAACCAGGGAAATTAACTAGTATAAAGGCACACATCTAGTTAATGGCATAGCTGGTGGAGAAGCTGGTCTTTGGACTCCTATTCCAACACCCTTTAAAAAAATTATTCCATGCTACTTCAGAAATTCCGTGAGAAGAAAGTGTTATAGAAATGTCAATGCTCATTACTGTACAATTATACTGGCCCTTTCAAAAGTGAAAGATTTCTTTTTCCTTTCTGACCTAGGCAATCACAGAAATGGTTTCTTGTATACAATCCAAACAAGCCCTAAATGCAGGTTTTTGTGTTGCGTTGGATGACTTAACTAACATCCATGAGGCTTTGGAAGCATTTTCCAAATGATGATCCACAGTATATCAAAAGGCGTTCCTCCAAGGAAAGTTATCATGCTTACAAGATCAGGACCTTAACAAATAGTTAAAGTTAAACAGGTTTCCTGACAGTAGGACTTCTCGAAGGCTTTTATAAGATTAAATGCAAAGTAAGTCTACAAAATCAGATTTAAAACATGCAGCTTTACCAAATTTATTTTACAATGGAATCTATTTTTCTCAGAGCATCTTAAAGGACTACATCAGAACATAATTTGGAAAATGCTGGCCTATAAACTATATAGAATGTGCTTTATAAGTTTATTATATTAATATACATGTCTTCAGTCCTGGAAACCATGAAGGAAAAAGACTGCACCAAACACAGAACTCTTCTAGGCTGTGGCTTGCTAGGACTGGTGGAAGGAATTGCACATTAGAACTGTGCTGGAAACTTTTTTTACTTCCAATAACAAGGAAAATCCCTTCTCTCCTAACTACCAGTGAAGTGAAGTAGAGTTTGGGAAAGTGAGCCAAAGACTTAAACTCGCCACTGAATTGGCACCTGCCTAGCCTGGCATGCTTTCTGGTTCCTCTGTGCAGCCCCTAAATGATTATAGGTTATGCTAGACTTGATGTGTTTTGAAAGCCTAACCATGAAAAAACTGAAAGAGAGAGAGATGCTATCTTGGTAAACTTCTGAAGGTCTCTGTCTGATTTTCTGGAACTCTTGGTTCATCTGATATTGGAAATAAACAATCACAGTGGTTTCCAAAACATCCAGATTTGTTCCTGTTCTTACTCTCAACGTTTTGAAAAGGTGGTATAATTCCTAAGAGCAATTACACCAATTGCTTTCCTTTACTTGGGAGTGAAGCTCTGGCTTAAAAGTGCAATCTCCCGGAATATTAGAACTCAAGCAGACCTTGGAAAGCATCTAGCCCTGTTATGACTCAATTTAATCCTAAGAGAAATTACTTTTAAAACTCAAGGTTAAGAGTGTTTGCTTTGCACAAGACATGCTTGGACATTGGACCCTCCCCCTCTCCAAAAAATCCAAACCCCCCTCCACCCCCCCAAAAAAAACAACTTTTTCCTCTGAATTGCGTTCTGCATCTAAGGGACAAAGATTTTTACTCCAAATATGAAAATGAAGGGCTTAGACTAGATCCATGATATTCATATGCCTGCCTGTCGGCCAAAAGCAGTAATTAAATGGCTGAATCAAAATCACCTGAGAAGCTTGTTTAAACCATACATTCCTGCTTTTGTCTGCCAGATGTATTGAATCATAATCTCTAGAAGTGGAGCTTAAGAATCTGAATTTTTAACAAGCTTTTTAAGTGATTCCTGATTCTGATACATAGCCTGGGCTGAGAACCATTGGATTAAATGAACTGCAAGATCCCTTCTAGGCCTAACGTGTACTGGTTTCTTTCTTTCTTTCTTTTTTTTAAAAATGAGAGGGATACAGATGCACCATCTACTATGTTCCAGGAACTTTCCTAGACTTGCAGCCTTTATCAGTCAAGGTTCCTCATCTGAACCGCAGGGCACAGAAAAAGATTTGTGTGATCATTTTTCAATTCTCCCAAGGATGGTACATAAGAAGTGCCATTATACATGCATAGGAAAGAGGTGAATGAGTTATGAACAACAGTTGCCTTAGGGCATTAGGGCTTGGTTCTCTCAGGGTTAATGAAGACTACTAGTAGAGAAACAATTTTTGAAGAAGGGACCAAGTCTGTGAAATATAATGTTTTATACTATGGATGATTCAGCTTCAAGATGGTACCTCCAACCACCTGGCCCCCTGAGCGACTGTGTAAAGCAGGCCACTTTCTTTTTCTTCCCCACCTGCATCAGGAACATATAATGATCAATAACTAAATCACTGTTGAGATTTGGGGATTAATTTGTTACTAAAAGCCAACTCAGTCTATCCTGAGGAAAGCAATCACATTAAGAAATATGAACTTTGTTCACACATAAAGCTATTGAAGGGTTTTTGGCAGGATGAGTGACAGGATCAATTATATGTTTTTCAAAGATCACTCTGACAGCAGGGTTGCGACTGAATTGGAGGAGGGCAAGAGTTGATGTAGGGAAATAAACTTCTTAATGAAATAATTATTGAATTAATGTGTTCAGTCAATAAACAATGATTTAAATACTCCTGTATGACAGGCACTGTGCTAGATGTTAGAGATACAAAGATAAACAATGTAATTATAGGTGTTGTTAAATACTATGAAGAAAAAAGCCAGAGTGCTATGAAAGAGAAAAAGCATGCTGCCTGATAGAAATACAATACAAGCTGTATAATATATGTATTAAAAAACATTCTGTTTGCTGTAGGCAGAATGAATGGGCCATAACAGGACAAGACAGATGACTAAACTCATCAAGTTTAGGTAATCCAGGCACTCAGACTAAGGGAAGAAGGTGGGTCAAGTAACAGAAGTAACAGGAACACCCTGACCTATGCATCTTGGAATGTGGGAAGCCCTTAAGCAGTGAAGAGTGGTCCTGTGAGCCCTGTGCAAAGATACCCAGAGAAGATGGGATCAGCTGATAAACTTGATCCAACTTGGGTATACACAATTTTAAGAACCCATGGAACTGAACACTTAATGGTTATGCATTTTATTGTGTGTAAATTAAAACAACTGCATTCAGACAATTTTTTCTTAACCAATAGTACTTTCTGGTAAAGAACAGGATGTGAACACAACCTAGAAATTTCATATTCTACTGAAATTTCAATGGAAAAAGCTGACTTGGGTAAGGCCCAAGTTTGCTAAAGAGATCAATTATTCAGAGAAAGGATGGTAATGCATAAAGTGAGTTTATCATATCTTGTTGTTTACATGTTCACTAAAGATTTTGCAAGTAAAACTTGTGTAACTGAACTTTTGGATGATTAAAGTGCTTTTTTCCAGACATCCAGATGGCTGCCAGGCTGTCAATCTATTGATAAGGAACGGGCAAGATCCCTGACTGGTACTAAGAAGGAGAGAAATAGACTTTGTGATGTGCCCCAAACATGAGGTGTCACGGTCTCTCTCTCTCTCTCTCTCTCTCTCTCTCTCACACACACACACACATACACACACAGAGCCTACATCCTAACCCATATGAGAAGAAAGTTCCAGTTTTGTTCCTGACCACAAGGCCATTTGATCTATATGCCAAGTCAATTTTAGTTGGAATCTCCCACCAACACCCATTCCTCTTCCATCACAATTATGGTTTTCTCTTTTGGAATTTCCTTGCCAAGGGAAAAAACTGCTCAGGGCTTGTCCCTGTGTTCAACCAGTCTCCCCACAATATTCCCACATACTGGGAATCAGAGTCAATCACGGCAGATCTATGAGGTAGGACTGAAGTGTTGGGACATAGACTAAGTCATGTTGCACAGAGAATCACTGGTTCTAATTAGCTACTATCCTGTCCATTCTTCCAGAGTGAAAGAGCATTTTGTAAAAAGCGTTGAATACGGAGGTCTTCTCATTGTCCTCCACTGCTTCCTCCTTTCCTTTTCCTCAACACTTATGTATATATCACTATTTCCTCAGGTTTTCTTCTCAAACTAAATAATCTCCTTGGGTTATCTCATCCACTACTGCAGCTTTTACTAATACAGGTAAACTAAAGATTCCTGAACATTTATCCCTAGCTCAGATGTTTATCCTAAGCATTAGACATAAATATTTAAAAGCTTATTGGGCACCTGTGCTTAGATATTCTACAAAACCATCAAACTCTACAAAGCTGTAATTAAACCCTTAATATTCTCTCTTAACTCATTTCAAATTGGTTTTTTGCTTTTGAAATTTTTCTCTCTATATTAATGACAGCATACAGTCACCAAAGCTAGAAACCTAGGATTCATTCAACCTCAACTTATTTTTCCTTCTCACCATTTCCTACCACCACTCCAATCATTTGTTATATCTTCTCTGCATTTTGCTACATCTATCCTATTTTCTAAATACCTTGTTTATTTTTCCTTTATACTCATCCTTAGTATTACTGCCTCAGTATTGGCCATTAGTGTCTTTCATCTGTTGCAATCTTCTTCAGAGTTACTCCTTCAGTCCATCATCCCCAATGCTGCCTCAATGATCCATCTAAATAGTCATTTGTTCACTCATTTTTCTCTCATTTTACTGTGAGCTCATCAAGGGCAGATGCCATATTTTATTTGATTTTATACCACTAGGAACTTGCATAGTGTTTGGCACAGAATAGGCCAGCTGAATGAATGAATAAATTACAGCAGCATCTTCTTATCTGCAGTTTCACTTTCCACTGTTTTAGTTACCATAGTCAACTGTAGTCTGAAAATATTAAATGGAAAATTCCAGAAATAAATAATACTTAAGTTTTAAATTGCACATCATTCTGAGTAGTGTGAAGAAATCTTGCACTGTCCCACTTCATCTCGAACGGGACGTGAATCATCCCTTTGCCCAGTGTCTTCACACTGTCTATGCTACCTGCCCATTAGTCACTTAGTAACCCTCTCAGTTATCAGATCAACTGTCATGGTATCACAGTGCTTTTGTTCAAGTAACTCTTATTTTACTTAACAATGCCCACAAAGCGCAAGAGTAGTGATGCTGGCATATTGTTATAATTGTTCTATTTTATCATTAGTTATTGTTGTTAATCTCTTACTAGGCCTAATTTATAAATTAAACTTTACCATAGGTATGCACAAGGAGTCTTCAAAAAGTCCATGGAACGTGCATCTTACAGAAAAACTATGCATGGAGTACAAAATGTTTGACACCAAAATAAACTTGTACTAGTTATAACGTGTCTGCACAGGATCTAGTTTGAGGCACTTAGAAGAATAAGACATCAGTTTGAAAAGAGCTCCTATCACAGCAACATGAATTCAGCTAGAATTGAAGCAAGAACGAACATCAAACTTATGGTGAAGTTTGGGTGGAAGAATGGTGAAATCACTGATGCTTAAGCTTATGGGGACAACATACCAAAGAAATCAGCAGTTTACAAATGGAAAACTTGTTTTAAGAAGGGATGGGATGATGTTAATGATGAAGCCTGCAGTGGCAGACCATTTGCATCAATTTATTAAGAAAAAGTTAATCTTGTTCATGCCCTAATTGAAGAGGACTGACAATTAACAGCGGAAACGAGAGCCAACACCATAGACATCTCAGTTGGTTCAGCTTACACAATTCTCACTTAAAAATTAAAGTTGAACAAACTTTCTGCCAGATGGGTGCCAAAACTCTTGCTCCCAGATCAGTTATAGACAAAAGCAGAGCTTTCAATGGAAATTTGAAGCAAGTGGGATCAAGATCCTGAAGCATTTCTTCAAAGAATTGTAACAAGAGATGAAACATGGCTTTACCAGTACAGTCCTGAAGGCAAGGCACAAAGTAATGGCTACAAAGAGTTAGAAGTGATCCAGTTAAAGCAAAAACAGACCAACAGCTTTTTTTGGAATGCTCAAGGCATTTTGCTTCTTGACTTTCTGGAGGGCCAAAAAGTGATAACATCTGCTTATTATAAAAAGGTTTGGAGAAAGTTAGCCAATGCTTTAGCAGAAAAACATCAAGAAAACCTTCATCAGAGAGTTCTTCTCCACCACAACAATGCTCCTGCTCATTCCTCTCATCAAACAAGGGCAATTTTGTGAGACTTTCAATGGGAAATCATTAGACATCCACCTTACAGTCCTAAATTGTCTGCTTCTGATTTCATTTCCTAATCTTAATAATATCTTTAAAGGGTACCCATTTTTCTTCAGTTAATAATATAAAAAAAGACTGCACTGACAGGGTTAAATTCCCAGGAACTTCAGTTCTTTGGGGAAAGACTAAATGGCTGGTATCATCACTTTAAAAAGTGTCTTGAAGTTGATAGAGCTTATGTTGAGAAATAAAATTTATATTTTTTGTTTTTATCTTTTAACTGCATTTTTCCATGAACTTTTTGAAGTCCCTTTGTATTTACATATTTGCACAATCCTGCTGTATACTTGTATGTATAGGAAAAAACCACAGTATATACAGAGATCAGCACTATCTGCAGTTTTAGGCAGCCACTGGGGTTCTTGGAACATATCCTCCATAGATAATGGGGGAATACTGTATTGGGAAAAGGGCAGAGGAGTGGTCCTCTACCCAACTTCATTCCTGAAAAATGCTGGAAGTACAATGGTGAATAAAACAGAACTGGACTCCTCCGTTTTCTCACAAAGCCAAATTACCACAATACTTGGTCAATTAATTTTCCTAATATTTCTTGTCTTTGTGCCTTTTTCCCCACTCCCATTATCACTGTACCTTTTACTTTTGATATATTGCATTGCAGTGATGTGTTTAAGTGACTGTCTCTGACAAGTGCAGCTGCATGTTCTGCAAGGGTAAGGATCGGTAGTAGATCTTATTCTTCTCTGTCTTCCTAGCACCCAGCGCAGTACTTGGCATATAAAAGATGATGAATGACTGTGGAATTAATGCATGAAGTAATGCATCTCAGCTGCAGCCCTCCTGTGTCTGGGTAGGGCCATAGCCATTCCTTCTGCCATCACCATTTTTACCTCTATAGAAACACTGCAATCCTTCGGAAAGTTCTAGGTCCAGAGCCTTGGGTAGAGCATTATCTACCTGAATTTAGCCGGTGGAATCCCTTATAGTGGAGCTTGGTATAAAAGCCCATGTACACTGGCAATCCTTCTGAAATATAGCAGTATATTTCCCATATCTAGCTGGCCGGATACATAGTAAATGGGATATAAGGCTAGCAGTAGCATCCAACTGATCTGTTGACAGTCTGCTTTGTCAAGCACACATCACAAACAGGAACCTTTCAAATAGAATCAAATAGAGTGCCATTTTTTATTTAGCTACATTAACCACTTTATAGCATCACTTTTCTATCTTAATAGGTAAATGTTCCCCTCCACTGATACAAATCCCCTCTGTCTTTCCAGATGAAGATCCCACAGTAGGTGCTCAATTAATGTTTGATGATTGGAGGGAACATTCAAAAAGAACCTTCACCCCCACTTCATCATTTGCTGTATAGTTTTTTCTCAGGAACATGTAGGTGATAGAAGGAGCTAGAATGGAGCCTCTTCTCTTTTATCTCCTTTCTTTCTCCCTTTCCCTCATACCCCAACCCTGAAAACCACAAATAACACATTTTTGAATTCCTATTTTGGGAGCACAGCTAACAGATTGCAATTCAAGTGAAGGCCTTTGTAAATTGGAGGGACTCCTGAATTTTAAAGCAAGAGCTTCTTTTTCGCACTACCTATGCGTAAATGACAGCATGGAGAAATGTGCCTGCATCTAATTTTCAGGTGAGGGGGAAATCCAGTGTTTTCCACCAAACATGGCTTAGAAAATAGCCCTAGCCAGAAATATGAAAGAGTTAAATTTGCAATTATGTGCTGGGGGCCCCCTCCTAGGACCCGGAGGGAAGTGCCCCCAGCTGCAGCAGGCACCCAGGTGAGCCAAGACCTATGTGGTGCTGGGGGCTCATTCTACAGCCACAGATTCTGGAACAGGACCCAAGGTGGTGTAATATAGCAACTACCACACCTACTGTCATGCAAGGACAATTCACCACCACAGTAGCAGCCAGGGCCACTCCACGGGTAACCTACTGCTCACTTGACTACACTGATATAAGAGTCACCAGTAAAGCCTGCAAAAAGAGGAAGGGATCTTTTTACTCATAGCCAACCTCAGAGTAATAGAAGAAGAAAATCCTCTACCAGATGACCAAACATCAATGAGAAAATACTAGAACTACAAACAAACTAGAAGATATGACACGACCAAAAGAATACAATAATGCTCAAATTTCAGACTCCATGGAACAGGGAATCCTTGAAATGTCTGAAAAAGAATTTTGAGCAATGATCTTAAGAAAACTTGAAGAGATAAAAGAAGACTCAATTAGAGAACACAATGAAACAAGAAAAAATATCCAGAATATGAAGGAGGACATTTATGAAGAGATTAATACCTTAAAGAAGAGTGTAGCAGAACTCCTAGAAATAAAGATTCACTCAATGAAAATAAAAAACACAAAAGAGAGCTTGAGCAGCAGGGTAGAGCAAGCAGAAAAAAGAATTTCAGATCTTGAAGATGGTCTTTCTGAAATAACCCAGGCAGACAAAAAAAAAAAAAAAAAAAAAAAAGGATTAAAAATAATCAGGAAAATCTAAGAGAGATAGCAAAACCTCAAGTGATCTAATATCCAAATTGTGGGTATTTCAGAAGGGGAGGAGAAAGGAAAAGGTATTGAAAACCTATTTAAGGAAATAGTGACAGAAAACTTCTCAGGTGTAGGGAGAGATACAGACCTTCAGATCCCGGAAGCTCAAAGGTCTCCAGACAGATTTAATCCAAAAAGATCCTTCCCAAGACACACTATAGTTAAATTTGAAAAGCTCAAAGACAAAGAGAGAATTCTAAAAGTAGTAAGAGAAAATCGTCAAGCACTATAAGGGAGCCCCCATCAAACTAACAGAAGGCTTCTCAACTGAAACCCTACAGGCCAGGAGAAAGTGGAATGATATATTCAAAATATCAAAAAGAAAAAACTCGCCAGCCAAGAATTCTTTACCCAGCAAAACTCTCCTTCGGAAATGAGGGAGAAATAGTGTATTTCCCAGACAAACAAAAGTTGTGGGAGTTCACCACCACAGGACCAGCCCTGCAAGAAATTCTCAAGGGAATCCTTCATCTGGAATCTGAATAATGATGACCACTATCACAAATACACGAGAAAGAGCAAAACCTGCGCTAAAACAAAAATGCCAGTGAGAAAAAGCAAGAAGCTAAATCATGCCACCTTACATTTCCAACCAACATTGAAGAAGAGAAATAAAAGGGGAAGTAATGATCAAAGCTGCAATTATATAGAAGACAATATATGTTAGGCTGTGCCTGAGAAACTATGGAATCCAATTTCCTAATTCCATATAAGCACCAACAAAGAGCCATGATAGGTAACTGTCCTACCTGTTTCCATGTGTCCTAACCAGAGCCGAATTTCCTTGTGGAGAGGGCAGTTGTCCCTTTTCTGAATTATTTGTGGAGTCTTAACTGCACTTAGTGCACTTTTCTGAGGGACCAGCATTAAGGGACCCCTGCAACCCTGGCTACTCAAACTAGTGGGAAATTGTTCAAACTTGTTTTCCCTCAGGCTGCCCTAAGCTATTCACAAGTTCCTGCTCTGCCTTAAATGCTTGCTTCCCTTGGTATTTTAAAAATTACTACATTCTCCATAATAATCATATACAGTGTATATTGACAAAATAAAAATTTAAAAAAATAAAAAAATAAAAAAAAAATAAAAAAAATAAAAAAAAAAATTACTACATTCTTTCTTGTGTGATTGTGCCCTTGGCCACTTCTTAACATCAAAAGGCCAATGATACGTTGTCTTTATCAAAGACTTTTATCTTTAAAGATCTTAACCTCAAAAAAGAAAAAACAAACAAACAAAAAAAGATCTTAACCTTAGCACAAGAGCAAAACAGAATCCATGACAGACCAAATATTTTAGCCAGGGAGACTCTTGGAAGACTCAAGAGAATGAAGGACATGATAGAAAAGCAAACTGGAAAGTAGCTTCCTTCCAGGCAATAGCCAAAATAAATCACTGGAAGTCTTTTTGCTAGAAGATGTTACAATAAGAAATACACAGTCCTATTTCAAACCACACACACCATACACACACACACACACACACACACAAACACACACACAAAGGCTCTAAGTTACAGAGATAAATAAGAAATCATCTTGCTCTCAGAAAGTTTGCAGACAAGTGGACTTCCCATGGTCGCTCAGGCTCTATATTTTCTGGCCTGCCTCTCCCAATTCATTCTGGACCGCTCTTCTCACTACACACTAGACACTTCCATATTCTTTCTGTTTATTCAACACATTAAGCTTGTTTTTTTTTCCTGGTTCCTTTACACTTTCTCTTTCCTTTGCTTGAAATGTCATTTCCCCGCTTCTTTCCCTCAATGGCTCCTGTATATTACCACCAATGCAGAAAGATTTTCCCTAAGCATTCTTCCTTAAATAATTCTTCTCCATTATTCTTTGTCTTTTTTTTAAATTTTAACATTTATTTGTACATATTTGTGGGGTACAGTACGTAGTTTCAATACATGCATATATCGTACAAGGATTCACTTAAAGTAGATAGCATAGTTTTGTACTCATCAATCCACCACTTCTTCTCACCCATTATTCTTTTTTTCAGCATCCTATTTGTTGTCTTTGAAAACCGTTATACAACTAACAGTTGTTTTATTTATTTACTTTTTTGTTTATTTTTTGTATTAGTCAGTTTTGTGTTGCTATAACAGAAATACCTGAGACTGGGTAATTTATAAAGAAGAGAGGTTTATTTGGCTTATGATTCTGGGACAGCTGCATCTGGCATGGGCCTCAGGCTGCTTCTACTTGAGGCAGAAAGTGGCAGCAGCCGGCAGGTACAAGCAGACCACATGGTGAGAGGAAGCAAGAGAGAGAGAGGAGGTGCCAGGGTCTTTTAAACAATCAGGTCTCATGGGAACTAATAGATCAAGAACTCACTCACTACCCCTCCTCCCCCAGGGAGAGCATTAATCCATTCATGAGAGATCCCCCCATGACTCAAACAGCTTCCAACATTGTCACATTGGGGATCAGATTTCTGTATGAGTTTTGGGGACAACACATCCAAACTCCATCATTCCACCCCTGGCCCCCCAAGACTCATGTCACTCTCACATACAAAATACAAGCATTCCATCCCAACAGTCCCAAAAGTCTTAGCTCACTCCATCACCAACTTAAAAGTCCAAAGTCCAAAGTCTCATCTGAAACCAAAAGCAAAAGTCCTTCCTGCTGTGAACCTGTAAAGATCAAAAACAAGTTTATCTACTGCCAAGATACAATGGTGGAACAGACATTGTGTATACATTCCCATTCCAAAAGGGAGGAATAGGCCAGAAGAAACCCCAAACAATTCCAAAACCCAGCAGGGCAGACATTATGTCTTGAAGCTCCAAAATAATCTTCTTTGACTCCAAGTCCTGCATCCTGGGCACAATGGGGCATCCAGGCCCTCAAAGCATTGGGTAGCCTCACTTCCACAGCTCTGCCGGATGCAGCCCACTGTGTTGCATGTTGCTAGTGGCCCTGCAGTTCTGAGGTCCTGGTGGCAGCCCTGCTTCCTTGGCTCTACTAGACATTTCCCTGGTGGAGACTCTCTGCAGGGGCTCTGACCCTACTTTCCTGCTCAACATTGCTCTAGTAGATGGCCTCTGTGGTGGCTCCACCCCTGTGGCAGGTCTCTGCCTGGGCCTTCAGGCTTTTCCATACATCCTCTGGAATCTGGGTGGTGGCTGCCACACCTCCACTTCTCTCATGTCCTGCTGGCCTGCAGACTTAACACAATGTGGACACCACTGGGGTTTCAGGATTCTACTCTCCAGAGCTGCTGCACGAACCACACTTGGGGCCACCTGAGGCAGAGCTGCTCCAGCCAGAGCAGGTGGGATGCAGGGAGCAGGTTCCCAAGGGCAGCTGCAGCTGCGCCCCGGGTCTGTCCTCCAGGACAACTGTCCTTCTGGCCTCAGGGCCTGTAATGGGTGGGGCACCATTCCAGACTTCTCAAATGCCTTTAGGGCTTTTTCCCATTGTCCTGGCTATTGGCATCTGGCTGCCTCACCACCAAGCTAATGTCTTCTCCACTATAATGTAAATACAATACTATGAGGGCGGGAACTGAGTCTTGCTTACCATTGAATTCCCAATAGTTAGTACTATGACTGGCATATAGTAGTTGCTTAAAAATAAATTGAATGAATGAATAAGATGATAGGGCATGCACACAAACACTATACAATGTAGTGTGGAACAAATACAGTGGGACAGTGTTATAGAATTTGCCTCTTCAGGATCTATTTTCCCTTCTTTTGGCAGTGGTCTTGATCTTCCCCTTCAGCAGTCAACACCTAGCCTTAGGGGGTGGAATGTGTAACCAGGGCCTAAGCCAAGAAGTGTATCACATTTCCCTGGCCATAGTTATTGATTCAGTGGTTGGTACAATTGGAGCAAATTTCAGGACTTTACTGGGAATGTGGAGACAAAGATTATACTTTTTTTTTTTTCTTTTGGCAGAGTGTACGGGACTGGAGCTAAAGTAGCTATCTTGCAACCCTGAGGAAATATATTACACACACACACACACACACACACACACGCGCGCGCACACACACACACACTCTCAGGTTCAGAAGAGAAGCACTGTAGAAGCTTACAACAGAGAGAAACCATTACAAGCCATGAGCTGTGGGTTGGGATGGTGCTTGAACTAGACTTTGAAAATGGGTAGAATTATTTTTAGCCAATGATTTTCTCTTTTTTACTTTCCAAATTGGAAAGAACCCTAGAGTCCAAAAAGGGTGAATCTCAGAGAAGTGAATTGGCTTGCTTACAGCCACATGGCAAGTTGTTAAAAGCCAAAATTTCAACAAATCTAGTTTTGCAGATATTAATTGGCTTTTATTTGCAGTTTTAGAGCTGGGCAGCCCTTAGAAGCAGGACAGATTCAGAGAACTCTGGTCTGCAATGTGCTCAGAAAGCCTTTATGAACAGAAAGTGGAAATGAGGTACAGAAAATAGAAGTGAGGTACAGAGACAGCCCAGTTGGTTATAGCTCAGCATTTGCCTATTTGAACACAGTTTAAAGATTTGGCCACCTGCAATTGACTGAAGCTTGGCTGCTGTGATTGGCTGACTTAACTATTTGTTACAAGAGTATGCTACTAAGTTAGGATTTCAGTTAGTTTGCAAATTAAGTTAGGTCACAGATCTTTACATAAGGGCTCAAGTACGGAGGTATATTCGTGCCAAATTCAGTTTGATTTAATAAAGTTAATGGCAGAGCCACAACCAGTATGCAGACCTACTGTTTCCCGGCCCAGTATTATTTCCTCTCTTATAGGTAGGCTTTTGGATCTGTGGTTTGGCATTCTAGGTGAAGGGACAAATATACCATGCAAAATTTGGCATAAAATAAAAATATGTTCATAAAATAATAATCGACCTATGTAGTTAGAGGAAAGGGTACCAGTAGCAAGAGATCAGGAAGGAAACATAAATTGGGGTCATATTTTAGAAGGCAAAAGTAAGTCATTCACAGTCTTTGAATAGAAGAGCATTATGATATAGATACCATGGAAGATGGCGAGAATGGAGGCAAAAAAAACCAGTTAGGTGGTTGTTATACTAGCCTAGGTGTTCCATAATAAGGGGCAAAACCAGTTGGTTTGGGTTTCTAAAAAACCGACCTCAGAAATACTTGTATAATTGTCTAAAAGCAATTACAATTATACTCATTTCTGTGAATGGATCAATATATATGCCAACTGATGAAACAGCAGCATAACAATGGTCTATTATTAAATTCATATCACATTAATGGTGCTGTAAATTTTATTTCACTTTAACCAGTGAATTTTGTTCATGTATGCTCACTCACCTTCCAGGCTTGGTGCTCATTATGAAGAGAAAGGGAGAGTGGAAACTAGGCCATCACTTGGCCTTTGGCTTTATAATTTCTCACCTATTTCCATTTGAGGGTAGCTTTCTCAACCCCCAAAAGGGAGGTGGGATCCTCCCTCTATTCTGGGTAGAAATTTTGTGATAAACCCCATCAGAAAAGGACAAGACCAGCTCCTGAGCCAAGAGCCTCAGCAACGTTGTCTTATCCTGCTTATCCTGCTGTAGGAACTAAAGTCAGCCCTTCTCTGCTTCTCCACTGTGTACCCACCCAAGATGCGCCCCAGGCCAGTGTCACTGGCTGCTCAGCTAGAAGGCTGTCTAGACAACCCCCTGTGGTTCTGCCTTGCACTATACATAGCAATGTGTCAGAAGCAGAAGGTCTGTAAAATTAGAGAGGAGGGAACAAAATGAGCCCAGAGGAAATCCAGAGCCCATTCGAGTGATCAATCATCAGCCAAACCGGAGCAGTGGAGCTATTTATTTGGGAATCTTTAGGTTGTAATAGTGACATGTTTACTCATAGCCCAACTTTTTTCTAGGTCAGATATTTCAAAGAACACACACACAATCATACACAAACATTTTCCTGCTCTCCCTGTACAGGATGTCTAAGCTATAAGATAAAACAGAACATTTCAGAGTGAAGGGGTGGGAGAGGAGCCAAATGAAGTGGTGGGCAGGCTGGACAGAATGAAATAAAAGTCAGTGTAAGGGTGACCAGAGTCTGGATTTGCCTAGGACAGTCTTATTTTTATGCCTGTAGTAGATCAATTAACAGCTGTTAATAATTGTTTAACTTCAAATTATATCCTGATTTGGGAGGAAATTGTATGGTCATTCTATGGAGTCCATTATTTTAAAGAGAAATATCTTGCATTTTTATAGCTTGTTATAATTTTCAGTAGACTTTGTCATCCATTATCTTTATTAATACTTACAATTTCATGGGTTAGGTACAACAGGTGCCTCCAATCAAGGGCAGCCAATGAATGCTTGGATGACAAAGTTGGTGCTGGAATATTTGGCCTAGCATGCTGTTTTGTTGACTGAGTCCAAGTGGACTCTTAGTAAAATGTGAACTATGAGAATCTTGGCATCAGAACTGGTTCCTTCCATGCTAACACCCTGAACAACCACACTGTCCTGGACCCCCACTCTGCTCATGTTGCCTACTGTCCTCTACATGCTCCACCTATCTTTGCAACAAGTGACCAGGATCTACAATGTCCTTTCACTGAGGCTTTGTTCTCCAATGACAGCAAGTTAAAGCCAGGTAGTAGATGAAAGGGACCCAATAATCTAATTTAAATTACTCACTGGGAGTGGAGAAATGGCAATTTGGGATTTCACCCATCCACTGGTATCTATTTTGAGAGAAGGCACAGGGGCCTTTCTAGTGACCCTTTTAGATTCCAGATACAATCCAGCTCATCTGACTGCTTGCTAAGGAGGCAAGATAAGCAAAGATGAAGTCTCAGTGGTATTATCTGAAGGTAGGAGATGCAGTTCACCACTCTGACCAGTCCCCAAGCACCAAAAATGTCTTATTCTTAGAATGGGTCTTACAGCTTATACAATAATAATGGGTAACTGACTGTTCTGTTTCTGGATCTGCTGTGCTTAGTCTGTGTTGCCATGGGCAAGATTTTACACCTGCTTTGTATTCATTCATTCACTAATTGAATATTAAGTGCCTACTGGGCATCAGGTCATGTTTATGGTACTGGTGATATAGCAATGACCAAGACATGGTTTCTACTCTCAATTAGATCATGGTCTAATAGGGAAAGCAAACAGGTAAATAAATAATTACAAAGTAGTGTAATTAGTGCTATTCATTTGTTTGTGCATTAATTTGTTCAACAAACATTTATTGAGCACCTACTATATGCCAAACACCATACTGGATGCTAGGTTTATAATGGTAAGCAAGAAGGATAAGAGGCATCTTCCATATATGTGTGCCCCTCGGCATATAACACCCAACACAGTGCCTGGCACAAAGACAGCTATCAGTGAAAAAATGGCATAGTTTACTCAAAGGTTTCCAAAAATTTTTTTTTCCTAAATATTGGAACCCCTTATTTAAAGGAAATCTTGCAATTAAGCCTAATATAGCAAAATGGAGGTAAAAACTAACATCTAAAATAAAATAAAGAAAAGAGGAAACCGATAGATCAGTCTGCTTCTCACATTATGTTTCTCAACTCAACAATAATAATATCATCTGAAGAGTCTGTTAAATATACTAATTCTCAAAGCCCATTCCACAGACCCAATGGTGCTTGAGGTGTCAGTGGTAGATAGGAATGCTGTCTGGAGACTTTGGCAGGCTCCCATAGCTTAATCACAGCACAGGCCTTTAGGATTTTGGAGCAAGCCCCTGCCATCATCTACAGATAACTACTTTCCTTTTGAAAAACAGTTCTTGGCCTGCTACTAGGCCTTAATAGAGACTGAATGTTTGACCATCGGCCACCAACTTACAATGTGACTTGAGTTGCACATAATAAAATAGGTGTTATACAACCCTCTAAGCCATAAGGTTGGGCATGCAACAGCAGTAAACCATCATCAAATAGAGTGTTATATATGTGATTGGGCCTGAGCAGGTCCTGAGGCACAAACAAATTACATGAAGAAGTGGCCCAAATGCCCATGATCTTCACTTCTGCTACACTGCCTTCTCTTCCCAGCCTGCAGCTATGACCTCATAAGGAGTTCCCTGCAATCAGTTGACAGAGGAAGAGAAGACTTTGGCCTGGTTTACAGATGGTTCTGCATGACTTGCTGGTACCATTCTAAAGTGGACAGCCACAGCACTTCAGCCTCTCTCTGGGACATCCCTGACAGACAGTGGTAAAGGGAAATTCTTTCAGTGGGTAGAACTTCTGGCAGTACACCCACTAGTGCACTTTTCTAGGAAAGAGAAATGGCCAGACATGCCATTATATACTGACTTATGGGCTATAGCCAATGGTTTGGGTGGATGGTTAGGGATTTAGAAGAAACATGATTGAAATTTTGGTGACAAAGAAATTTGGGAAAGAGGTGTGTGGATAGATCACTCTGAAGGGGCAATAAATATGAAGATATTTGTTCCATGTGAATGCTCACCAAAGGGTGCCATAAGCAAAGGAGGATTTTTAGTAATCAAGTGGATAGGATGAACCATTCTCTGGGTACCAATCAGCCTCTTTCCCCAGTCACCCTATCATCACCCAATGTGCTCATAAACAAAGTGGCCCTGGTGGCAGAAATGGACTCAGCAACATGGACTTCCACTCACCACAGCGACCTGGCTATGGCACCACTGAGTGTGTAATCTGCCAGCACCAGAGACCAACACTGAGCCCCTGATATGGCTCCATTCCCAGGGTGATCAGCCAGCTATCTGACAGTGGGTTTAATACATTTGACTACTTCCACCATGAAAGGGGCAATGTTTTGTCCTTACTGAAATGGACACTTACTCTGGATATGGATTTGCCTTTCCTGCACACAATGCTTTTGCCAAAACTATGATTTCTGGACTCACAGAATCCCTTATTCACCATCATGCTATTCCACACAGCATTGCTTCTGATAAAGGAACTCACTTCACAGGCAAGGAAGTACAGCAATGGTCTCACGCTTATTGAATTCACTGGTCTTGCTTTGTTCCCCACCATCTTGAAGAAGCTGGCTTGATAGAATGGTGAAATGGCCTTTAGAAGACTCAGTTATAGCGCCAGCTAGACGACAATAATTTTCAGGGCTGGGTCAAGGTTCTCCAGAAAGTTATTCATACTCTGAATCATCACCCAACATATTGTGTGGTTTTTCATATAACCAGGATTCATGGGTCCAGGAATCAAGGAGTAGAAATGGGAGTGGGACCACTCACCATTACTCCTAGTGATCCACTAGCAAAATTTTTGCTTCCTATTCTGGTAACTTTATGCTCTTCTGGCCTAGTGGTCTTGGTACCAGAGAGAGGAATGCTTCCATCATGACACACAATGATTCCACTGAACTGGAAGTTACGACTGCTTTGGGACCCTCATGCTCTGAATCAACAAGCAAAGAAGTGAGCTACAGTGCTGGCCGGGGTGATGAATCCTGACTACAAAATGGAAATTGAACTACTACTCCACAGAGAAGCTAAGAGTATGTCTGGAATACAGAAGATCCCCTAGGGCATCTCCTAGTATTACCATGCTTTGTGACTAAGTTCAGTGGAAAACTACAACAATCCAATCTAGGCAGGATTATGAATGGCCCAGACCCTTCAGGATTGAAGGTTTGGGTCACCCTGACAGGTAAAGAACCATGTATGACCAGCTGAGGTACTTGATGAAGGCAGAGGGAATACAGAACGGGTAGTAGAAGTAGGTAGTTATAAATACTAGCTATGACCATGTGACCAGTTACAGAAATGGGAACTGTAATTTTCATGAATATTTCCTCCTTATTTTGTTATGAATATATTTGTGTGTGTATGTATATATACACTAAGCAAATATCTTTTTCTTTCCTCTCTTATTTCCTTATCATATAATATATAATATGTAAAAATATATAAATCTATTTGCTTTATATCAGTATTTAATTATTGTCAATTTTACATTGTGGTATTTAAGATATGGATATCAGAAGAAGAGTAAACATTACTCAAGGACCTTTCTTCCTCTTCTGGGGAAGGCATTGGTGCTTTTTTGGTTGTGCTCTGGATAGTTGTATTATATTAGGCTGAATTATGACCTCAATATTGTCTTTATTTGGGGATTAAGTATAGTTTAAGTAGATGTGTATTGGTGCCAAGTTGACAAGGGGAGAACTTGTGATAATTAACTTTACGTGTCAACTTGACTGGGATAAGTGATGCCCACATAGCTGGTAAAACATTATTTCTGAGTGTATCTGTGAGGGTGTTTCTGGAAGAGATTAGCATTTAAATCAGTAGACTGAGAAAAGATCACCATCACCAATGCTGGTGGGCATTATCCAATCTGTTGAGGACCTGAATAAAAAAAAAGGTAGGTAAATTTGCTCTCTCTGCTTGAGGTGGGAAATTAATCTCCTGCCCTCAGACATTGGTACTCCTGGTTCTTGGGATTTTGGATTCAGACTGAAACTTATACCATTGGCTCCCCTGGTTCTCAGGTCTTTGTGTTTGGACTGGAAATACACACCAGCATTCCTGGGCCTCCAGTTTGCAGATAGCAGATCATGGGACTTCTCAGCCTTCATAATCATGTGAGCCAATCCCTCACAGATAAATGTGTTTGTATATCTATACATATCCTATTGGTTCTGCTTCTCTGGAGAACCTTGACTAATATCTTATATATTAGTTACAAAGGGAAAATATAAAATTATTTCAAAATAAGAAATTAAAAACAAGCTAAAAATTGGAAATTGTGCATTTTAGAACACACGCAGACATGTATACACACTCATGTATTTTACATGCCATATTTCAGTTTTCTAATCTAAATCTTCTAGAAGTGCCTTTAAAATTCATGGTAGACAGAGGGAAAGACACTTGATAATTATTATACATAGATAGATAGATTAGTTATTGAGTTTTATTATTGAAAATTATTGCTTACAATTGTTTGACATAATTAGAACAGCATATTAGCTGAGGAAGATTTTTTTTTTCCTAATTAAATGAAACTGGTTTCCTAAAATTCCGAGCATTACATTTTTCATATCATTTTAGAAACATTTTGTCCTTCACTTGTATATAAGTAGATGAGGGATTTTATGAGGGCATTTTTAATCTCTGTGTGGAAATTAATAGCACATATAGAGAAGTGATGGGGCCTTTAGTAAGTGAGAGGTCCACAAAAGTTATTTATTACCAGTGCTCTTTGCTTTGCTCTCATGGAACTCTTTCTCAGGAATGATGCTGTAATTTTTAAACAATAGTCAGGTGACAGAATATATCATAGTAAGATTCAGGATGAATATTCTCCCTTTCTTTGGTCTAGTGGGAAAAGGGCAACTGTGAAAGGAGAGGAGGGAAAGAAGAACCATGGTAGGATACCTTGACAGCAGGCATTTTATCAGGCAGATCAGTTTTAAGAGCTGATACATATGGAAGTTGAAATCGATTTTAGCAATTTTTCCCTTTGCCTGAATACCCCTTGGTAAATCTTGCGTACCTCTAAGAAAGGAATACTGCTGATTTATGGTGGTTCTAGGGTTCCAGAAAGACCTGCCAAGTTTTGCTTCAATCCTTTAATAGCTTCATTATGAGCATTAATTATGATGGTTATAATTGGTATGAATACTACTGATATGAATACTATATAAGTCATAGCAATAGCTTGTACTGCATAGAACTTTTTGGTTTTAGAATTCTCTTGTATATGTTATTTCATGTCACTCTGTCTTGGCCTTAGTTATCCTGAAAGCAGAGCCTGGGGAAATGGCATGGGTGCAAGTAGTGTATTTGGGAAGCGATTCCAGGGAGCAGGAGAGAATACAGAAGTGAAACAGGTAAGGAGGGGAAGAAAATTCATGTCGGAATTCTTGAGTTAGGTATCTCTGTGGATATCTGGGACCTTCTGAGGAACCTAAAGAAGTATTTCTCAGAACTGTCAGCACAGGGGAACAATATGGAAAGCATTTTTCTATCATCTATTGCTTGCATTGAGCAAGAGTGGCCCCAAGGACATCCAAAGCCAAAGTGGCCTCAAAAGCACGGGATAGGAAGCAAGAGATAGCAGCAGTGGGTTCAAGGTAAAGCACTGTCAAGTTGCACACAGCAAAGTCTGCAAGGAAATAATGAATGCAGTATTGGCTGAACTAGTATGTAAAATATAGATGCTCCGAAGTCACACAAGAGTTGTCCTGTACATGCCCTTATAGCTATGAGATGTGACAGGGACTATTATTAATAACATTTTAAAGGGACAAATGTATAAACAATCCATTGTGCTATTATAAGTTAATGACTTGGCCACTCTGTACCTCAGTTTCTATATCTGGGGGGAAAAAACAGGGATTAAAACCATTTACCCCTTCCATTATGAAAATAACTAAAAGAACACCTGCAAAATGATTTGAGCTCCCAGAAGAACACAGCTATGTAAATAAATTATTGTTACTGTGCTTTATAGTCTATTTGAAAACAAGTCTTTTGTCATTTTGAAATATTGAATTCTACTTCAAGCAAAATTGAAAAACACATAGGGAACAATTTTATCTCTTATTCTTCATGTATATCTCCCACTTACTTTAAAGACAGTTTGGCTCTCCCAATCTACACATAATTATACAAAGTAATCATAAAATTTCATATTTTAGTACTTGTATAATGAGCCTCAAAAGTCAATAATGAACTACAAATATTCATGGAAAATATTCCATTCTAATTTTAGGTTTGATAATTTGCTGCTGCTTCTATTTTGTGCATCAAGAACAACTACTGGTATGATTATTTTTCAGAATGTATGCCCTCATTCAGGAGCAAAGTGACTCCTTTGGGTTGTACTGCATTTGTGCCATTGTTTAAAGAAAGCCATATTGAAGCCTTTCCTGGTTCCTGAGCTGTCTATGACTGCATGCTATACCAATGCATCTCCACCTCAAACTACATTAAGAAAAGATTTCTTAGTCTAAAGAGATCCACATGGATATGGATGGCATGGAATTGCTGGGCTAAAAAGCCATTGCTAGCCCATGGTCTGGGCCTAGACTTAATATAATTAGCTTGAATGATTCTATTTTCTCCCAATGAATTGACTAGTTTTGGTGTGGTCATGGAGCTACAGTGATAGCTTTGGGACTGTAACCCATGCAATCATGCCAAGGTCATCACAGTCACGTTCCTGAGCAGGCAGGTCAAGGTGATGACACAGGAAGAGAGAATCCTAAGACTGTATAAATTTGTGAGATCTCATTTCTTTTTATCTTTCTCACTCTTCTTCCTCTTTCTCTTTTTCATCACTAGTGCATGTTATGTATTAGGTTCTGTTCAAGGTGCTCCACATTTTTAACTCATTCTGTTCTTACAATAACCCTGTGCAGTAGGTAGCATTATCATATCCATTTTACTGATGAGAAAACTGATGCTTAGGTAGATCAAATAAATTACCCAAAGTCACACAGCTTGTGCTTGGCTCAGCTGGTATTCAAACCCAGGTCTGTCTGATGTCAAAGCATTTATTTCTTCTCTTTAGTGTTCTGCCTCCGACAGAAAAAAGTTGAGTATCCCCTGGTTATCAGGGCCACTTTCACTCTGGATTTGAATTTATTCTTTCAGTCTTTTCTTACTGACCTAACACAGATGGAATTACTGCTCTGGACTCCACCTCTGGCCACAATCATCTGTAGCTCCAACCCTACCCTGATAGATTGTGCTTAACCAAACAGTCCTTGATCTGGAGGGTCTGGGACATAGAAAATTCATCATTTTAGTCTCTTCAGATCTTTATGATGCCTCTATTCCAGTTCCAGGATCCTTCCCTACTCATTCATTCAAAAACGTTTTTATTGAGCAACTAATATGCTGTGCTCTAGAAATACAGTGGTGAATTAGAGTGACATTGCCCCTATACCCATGCACTTTAATGGGAGAGACAGAAACACACGCAAACTAACACGCACTCACAGACACACACGCACACAAACACATATGAACACATGAAATAATTTCAAGATGTAGTAAGTATTATGAAGGAAATAAATCAGTTTCCATGCCAGAAAAAAAAATGCAGTTGGGTGTACCTTAATGAGAAAAGACCTCTCTGAGGTGGTTATGATGGAAATATTGGAAGAAGTGAGCCATATAAAGAGCCAGAGAAAGAACACTGAAGGCAGAGGGAAGAGAAATGGCAAAGAGCAGATGGAGGGGAAGGGCTTGGCTGGTTCAACCAACAGAGAGGAGAACAGTGTGCCTTGAGTTTAGTGAGCAACAGAGAGGGAGACTGATAGCAGATGAGGTTGTAGAAATCAAGCTGGGGCCACACCTTGACCAAACTTTATGGGCAGCCTTGAGAAAGTGTTTATTTACTTCTTAGAGTCATGAGAAGTCATTAGTTTTTAAGTAGGGGAGTGATATGACCTAACTGACAGTATCTAAGATCATTCTGGCTGCCATGTGGAAAGTTGAGTAGATGGAAGAGAAAATGGAAGCAGGGAGATCAGCTAGGAATCTCCTGAAGTTGTTCAGGTGAGAGCTTTAAAGGTGGCGAGGAATGGTCAGAACCAGCATGTATTTTGATGATGGAAACTGACAATTTTTTGACAGAAATGGTCAGAACCAGCATGTATTTTGATGATGGAAACTGACAATTTTTTGACAGATTGAAGGTGGGGTCAGAGGGGGAGGTGAGAAAAAGACAGGAATCAAGGATGACTCTTAGATCTTGGCCTGAGCAACTGAAGCAATGGTGCAGCTACTTAAGATGGGATAGTTTGTGAGAGGAACGATATCAAGAGTTTAGTTTTGTTCATGTTAAACTTGAGGGTTTCATACGACCTAAGTGCAGATGTTGAATTGGCAATTGTATAAATGAGTCTAGAATCCTGGGGAGACATCAAATCCGGATATATAAATTTAGGAGTCAGAATACAGATGGCAAACAAAACCATGAAGCTGGATGAAATCATTAAGGGTAAGAGTCTACTTGTTTGTTTCTTGCCTGTCTCCTGCCCCATGCTAGAATGTAAGCTACATGAGAGTGATTCTGTACTGCCCATATTAGTGCACTTATTAAAAACTCATGACAGAAAATAACAAATGCTGGTGAAGATGCAGAGAAAAGGGAACTCATACATTGTTGATGGGGATGTAAACTCACACAGCCATTACGGAAAACAGTATGGAGGTACAGCTAGAACTACTGTACAATCCAGCAATCCCACTACTGGGTATGTACCCAAAGGAATAGAAATCATCGTTTTTGAAGGGATACCTGCACTCCCATGTTTATCAAAGCTCTATTCCCAGTAGCCAAGATTTGGAACCAACCTAAATATCTATCAATGGATGAATGGATAAGGAAAATGTGGTATATATACATAATGAAATACTACTCTGCCACAAAAAGGAATGAAATTCTGTCATTTGCAGCAACATAGATGAGCTTGTAGAAAATTATGTTAAGTGAAATTATCCAGGCATAAAGAGAAACATCATGTGTTCTCACTCATATATGGATGCTAAAAAAGTGGATCTCATAGAAGTAGAGAGTAAAATAGTGGTTACTAGAGACTGGTAAAGGGAGGGGGTATAGGGAAAGCATGGTCAATGCATACAAAATTGTACAGAGATAGGAAGAATAAGATCTGATGTTCTACAGCACTGTAGGGAGACTACAGTCAACAATAAATTAGTGTATAACTTCAACTAGCTAGTAGAGAGGATACTGAATGTTCCCAACACAAAGATGTGACAAATGTTTCAGGTGATAGATATGCTAAATACCCTGATATTATCATTACACACTAGAAATCAACCCTTAAAATCACATTGTATTCCCTAAATATATACAATTATCATGGATTAATTAAGTAAAAATCAATTAAAAAGAAAAAAAAAATGAGAGACAGAAGATTAGTGGTTACCAGAGACTGGGGGGAAGGAATAGTGGGAAGTTATTGCTTAATGGGTACAGAGTTTATGTTTAGGATGACAAAAAATTTTGGGAAATAAATAGAGAGGTGATGGTCATGAAGCAAGGAGAATGTGATTCAATCCACAGAATTGTATGTTTAAAAATGGTTAAAAGGGCAAACCTTATGTTATATATGTTTGACCATAATGAAAAAAAACCTGAATACTTAAAAAAAAGAAAATTTATAATGTGCTACATTGAGTAAAAAAAATAATTAATTAAATATTTATAATGAATGATTTTAAGTGTCTCATTAAACACTTCCCATTGACCCTCGCAGTCACATTTGGCCCCACCCTGGCCTCTCACCCCTTGTTTCTTTATTCCCTTTTGTTTCTCTCAGAAAGAGTCATATTCACTCATAATGATAGCCATCACATTTCCAAGGTCCAGTGAAAGTTCTTAGCTGGTCATGTCTGCCTCTCCTGATGTGTTCTCTCTGAGCTTCCTTTGCTTAGACCTTTGACCCCTTTACTTGCAAACACTCCTACCTCTTTGCCCTAATACCCTAACCTAGACAGGACACATAAAATTGGATCCTGTATCTAAATCACGGTCAGGTTGAGAATTGGCAAAGGCTGCCTGTAGTACTAGAGAGATAAGGAATAAATGCACTAACCCAGATTTGACCACTCTCCTTAAGGCGAATGCAGCTCACTGCTGGTGCACAGACTGGGCTTCTTAAATCTATTGTCTAGAGCTGTAAACTCCAGCAAATGCTCCCAGGATTCTTGTAATCTAAAGATAATGTATAATTTTCTTCACATACTTTAAAACAAGTCTTCATTGTGTGTCCAATCTGAGTACCACTAAACATGATGCCACCCTAAGTTGATGCCTTAAAGTAGGCCTATGTTGGCTCAAGTCAGTATTCAGCGACGATGACATTAGAAGCCACCTTCCCTGCGTTGTTTCCCTTTATCAAAAATGCACTAAGCTGCCTGGAACAGTCAGATGGTTGGTGTTCCTGTGCAGTAAGGGCGTTACTTGCTTTAAAAATGGATTGTGGGGCCGGCCTGTGGCTCACTCGGGAGAGTGTGGTGCTGATAACACCAAGGCCACGGGTTCGGATCCCATATAGGGATGGCCGGTTTGCTCAGTGGGTGAGCGTGGTACTGACAACACCAAGTCAAGGGTTAAGATCCACTTACCGGTCATCTTTTAAAAATAAATAAATAAATAAATATAATAAAATAAAATAAAAATGGGTTGTGGTTGAGCAGGCCATACAGACTGAAATGGAACATAAATAGTACTTTTCTAGATTGGTTTGACCCAACCCCATTTAACAAGGACTGAGTCACATTAAGCAGAGAAACAGAGAGAGACAAGCCTCCTTCCTGGATTAATTCAGTGACTCTTACATGGACTTGTACACTCTCATCCCTTCCATGCATATGTGCTCTAGTTCCCTGCCAGAGAAATTACTCATGGGCTATCCACATACTTAAAAACCTCCAGTGGCTCCTCCCTAGCCTATCAGCTCCTAAATTCCTTTGGAAGCATTTCAAGGTCACCATCATCTGACTCCAACTTGCTGCCTAGTAAATCCCCCCCTCCCAACCGCCCCCCCACACACACACTCCTGCTTACAGTCAGGTTGCTCCACTTTCACTCCCCTTCCTCTGTCCTGATGCCAATGCTCTGCTCATTCCCACTTCTGTGCCTCTGCTTACACTGTAGCCTCAACCTGGAATACCTTCCCCTCTTCCTATAAATTGAAATCTTTCATCTCTTTTAAGGCTTAGCCTAAAACTGACTTTTTCTGTGGAATTCAGCCCACTGCAATATTTTCCTTCCTTATTGTTCTCTGGTTCTCTCATGTATCTTTAAGGTATACATTTTACTGTCTATCTTAAACTCTGTTCTCCCCATGAGAAAGCTTTCCTCTCCTTTTAAACCCTCCAGAATACTTATGGGGCTGGGCAAATCATAGATATTGATGAACCGTTGCTGAGGAAATCTTAGAACTCTTAACTACTTTTCCATAGGAGATAAGTGAGAGGAAGACTGAGAGGCATAGCTCTTCCCTGCATCCCCCACCCCGCCCCAATATAATCAGAGTCTTCTACTTTGATCCATTCTGTGTGTTAAGTTTCATATTAAGATTATATTTAAAAGAAAGGGTCATACCGAACATTTAAGTATGAAAGCTAACAATATAGACCATTCATTAATTCATTCAGCATTTACTGAACAATTTATTATGTGGCCAGCACTGCACTAATCATTCCTATGGACAGTTAGGAAAGGGAAATACCTGGGAATTGGAGTTATAGAGGAATTCTACACTCAGAGGATTTGGAAGTGTAGAGACCATGGTAAAGGCATTTCTGGGTAACAGTAACTCATATCCTAATGTTTGATGCAGTGAGAAGACACAGGTGTAGGCTGTCCATCACTGTCCTCTCAGAGCAGGGTGGGATAAAAAGTAGGGCATCCCTTCCCCGGTCTTCTCTACCAGTCCCTACCCCCTTGCCCATTCCCTTGCTAGTCTTGCCTCACTGGCTGGACCTCAGAATGATAGGGCCTTGTTTTCTTGCATCTCTAAGTTAGACCACACATATCAGGGTGCTGGGTTGGTTGTTTTCCTTTTTAAGCACCAGGCTCCCCCGTGGGAAATGGCATTTCTGTGTCTGCTCACATAGCAGGCTGTCTATGTGAAATCTTCCTCCTGACCCTCCAGGAATCTACTGGGAGACTGAGCTGGTATCACACAACTGCTTTTCCCATAATTCACTTCTGTAAAACTGAACATCAAGCACCTGAAGCAAACTATCCTGCTGCCACCACCACAAGGCAAAATTGAATCATGTGCAGACACCAATGCCCCAGGATGCTGGCTAAGAATAAGATAGGCTCGAAATAACCTGTACTATCCCCAGAGGGCCTTATTGTCTGCCAGCCCCCTCTTTATCCTGCCTGTGATTGGCTGAAGAGCTAGGTAGATAACTGGTCCCTGAGCCCTGAAATAACATTGACAACGGAAATAAATCTCCTGCCTGGGTTAGAGGCTCATCAAAGCAGAAGAAAGAGATGCTCAATCATTCTGCCACTTACACAGCTGCACTCAGGATTTCTAGTATGGGCTTCAGGGGGTTCTGGGCCTCTCCACTTCAGGTGGATACTGTGTGCATTTGAGAAGTGGAGGTTGAGAAAATGTCAGGAGAGGTAACTGGGCTTAGTGGCAGGGGACAGGCAAGGAGGTCTATGCCCACGAGCTGGAAACTCCATTGTTATACTCAGGCCTCTGGTCCCTATGTACGCACCCACATTCAGATTGTCAGCATGGAGTTACAGCCAAGACATACATGCCCAGATAATGGGAAGCAAAGGCAGCTAAGGATGGGGGCTCCTCTCTGACCATGAGAAGTCGCACGACTCTATACCTCCTCCTCCAGAGTTAGGGAAACCTTTCCTAAGAGTGGACACAAAGCAGGAGATGAAAGCATTGGTGTTTCCTAGACTGGGTCTTACCTGTCAAACAGTCTCAGAGAGCTGAGAAGTCTGAGAGCCCCAACCTACAAGTCCCGTGATTCTCCTCAACTCTCATCTCAGAAGAGGCATTTACCTATCATCTAGCACCTAATGGTGGTAGCATAGGATGGATTAAGTTTGTGACTCTACCCAGGCAAAAGGCAAAAGGCACTGGTCCTTTCATGACTAGAAGACGTACAGGTAACAGGAAGTATGGATATATAAAATTAGCAGACTTACTGATCTTAAACGACCCACAATATAAAAGCCAAGTTTTCTAGAGCTTATTGTTCTTACTTAACTGCAATTTTATGCCTGTTGATTAATAACTCCCTATTTCCCCCTCCTTCTATCCCCAGGTAATGGCCATTCCAGTGTTTCATTGTATGAGTTTGATTATTTTAGATACCTCATATAAGTGGAATCATGCGGTATTTGTCTCTCTGCATCTGTCTTATTTATTTTTATTTAAAATTTGTTAAGAGGCTAGATCTCATATTAAATGTTGTTACCACAATAAGTAAAAAAATAAAAATCAGGGATTCTCAACATGTGCAGGGAGCAAAGCAGTAGAGCATGGGGATTTTGAAAAAGCTACCAAAGTTTTATGGATCCCCTCCTTGAACTTTGTATCCATGAATTAGCAAGTCACTCTTATTAATTTCCTGATTCACTGAAGAGACAAAAATGGCCCAGATAAGTGACATGACCTACAGAAGGTCACTTAGTTGAGAGTCCTGCCAGAACTTGCCTGTCTCCTCAACTGATGACTTTCCCATAACTGTTAGACCACTTAAAACTCTGACCAGGAGAGTAAGTGACTTGGAGCAGCCCCCACCCAGCACTGAGAACCAGGGCTTGAAAACCATCTTCCTTTGCCTGTGTCTTAGTCAGCTCAGGCTGCCATAACATAATACTGCAGACTGGGGGCTTAAACAACAGAAATTTATTTATCACAGTTCTGGAAGGTGAAAGTCCAAGATCAAGATGTCAGCAGATTTGGTTTCTCGTGAGGCTGTTCTGCTTGGCTTGCAGACAGCCATCTTCTTGCTATGTCCTCACATGGCCTCTTCTCTGTGCACATGCTCCCTGGTGTCATTTCCTCTTCTTATAAAGACATTCATCATATCGGATCAGGACCTCACTCTTATGACCTCATATAACATTAATTACCTTTTTAAAGACTATATCCAAATACGTTCACATTCTGAGGTAATGGGATTGGGGCTTCAACATAGGAATTTGTGGGGACACACTCCACAGCAACATGAAAACTGTGACAACTAGGCACCAAGAATGTTCATCCCCACCTGCATCCATGAAACTACATTTTACTCCTCTTTCCCAACCCATGCCTCAAAGAAACTTGCTCCACACCTCTATGACCTTTGCTGCTTACTAAGTCACATCCCTTCTAGTCTTGTCCTCCAACACTACCATACCCTGTCCCCTCAGCTCTTCTGCATGATTCTGAGCCACCTGTGTCTTCTGCATGTCTTTTCATATAGGGGTGCTGGGCTCCCCAGCAACCCTATTAGCTCCTTTAAGACAGGAACCATATCTTCTGTTTCCCTAGGCTCCCAAGGACAGCAAATGTCTGGGCATAATGAAGACTTATGCTGAAACCACTTTGTACCCTGTTTAATGACACAAAATGACAGTAAATGTCATGGCACTTCAGAAATGTTAACTGACTGACTGCCAAGGGACGGGAACCGGGTCATCTCATCCTCCTTTCTGCCCCCTTTTTTAGTCTTTCTCAAACAGCGTGGAAAAGGTCTTGCTCTCTGCTTCTGTTAGACTGTTCTATTTTCTACCCTTACACTCTAGACAGTGAGAAACTCAAATAAGAATAAAGGGCATTTATCTCACTTTGAGAGGCTGAGGTTTTTTCTGCGCTGCTCTGCGGCTCTCACTCTCCCAGCTAAACAACTCAATAACAAAAAATGAAACTAGGAATAGGGGGCAGGGGAAAGGAAGGAAGGAGGAAGAAAAAGAACACATGGAGGTGGAAGGAAAGGATGAGCAAACATTACAGTGGGCACCTCTGTGCTGAGAACATGGAAGAAGCTACATTTTGCAAAGCCCCTGTAAATATACCATTTCCCTGGACAAAAACCCTCATGGGAACTGAAAGAGGAGTGAGCCCTTTCCTATTCTCATGATCACCTTAAAAGTGTAACTTCATCATCTGGCTCCTCATCAGCCCAAGAACAAGGGCAGCAAATGCCTAGTGGTTTATTTTTATTCCTGATATCATCTCCTCCATCCCAGAGGGAGCCTGACCTGGCTTATTTAAGACCACGTGATGTGGCTGTTAAACTCACATGTGGGAGGGAGGAGTCAGAGCCAGGATCCCCCAGGGTCCTGAGGCAGAGGGAGGCCACATGGGCCTTAGCCCAACCCACCGATTCAACAAGGCCAGCAACTGAACCAGCCATGGGGTAGCCCTGTCCCTCTTTATCCGTCCCTTCTCCCTCCCCCCACAACTTCTTACAATGTACTTATTATAAAAAATTATTAAAAGAAAAAAAAAAACTCACGTTTGAGGGGGGTTGCATATTTAGAATTCCGCCTACCACAATTAATTAACAAAAGACAACTTGTATATGTGTGTGTCCCCACACATGCTCTTATCTCTTCCTCATCGCCATGCACTTACTCGCAGATCTGTGAGCCCATAAATCAATACATACCCAGGAGCTAGCAATAGTCAGAATTTCCCCCAACTTCTCCTTTTCTTGACATGATTCTGGAATATAATGGATCCTATGGTTCCATCATTTCAGAAACTATTACTGTCCTTGTGCTTATACCGCAAAAGAGTGCCTGAATTTACAGCTGCGTTAGAACACTACCTTATGAACAAATTTTCCCTTATGGTTGTCCAAACAAATGGAAACTATCTTTGGTAGTTGGTTTTGACAAAAGTGTTCAACAGTGCGTAGCAGTGTGCAGTGGTTTCATAAGCTACCTGAAATCTCAAATCTCTTTGAATTGCTGATTTTGAAAATACTTCTATTTATATAAATGCTCATGATTTTTCCATCATTTAGAAATAAAATGAGTTTCTGACTGTGGTCCCATCTGACCGTCTAAAATGTTAATTCAAAAAGGAGAGAGTGCACATGGGTGAAGACATGAAAGGAAAATAAGTTCAAGTTAGTAGTGCAACTGGGAATGAGGTCAGGCAGGGGGCGAGTGCCCATACATTGCTATGAAGGTTTACAGAAGAAAAGATATACACATTATTCTTCAGAACTTAATAGGGATAGAAAATAAATATGATTATGTTTGGATCATAGCATGGCAGCAATGCCAATGATAAAAGTCCTTGGAATTTAAGGTGTATGAGAATTCTAGCCTTTTCTTTCTAAAAACAACTGGTGAAGGATAAATTATAGAGGATGGTGCCTGTTTATACCTCACCTTATATTTGAGTTATGCTTTATACCTACCATACTGCATATTTACGTGTACTCCTTTGAGCTTGACAACTACATTGTAAAAAAAAAAAAAAAAAAATCCCTCTCCAAATTTGCCAATTGAAAACAACCCTAGTCTGACAAAAGTTTAGAGTGAGGAAAGGCAATTATGTTGTTAATGAGTTAATGTTCTGTAGGACTGCTGACTCAAACCTAAAAGTATGGCATGGAAATGTGCTGGCGCTGGCTGAGAGAGCAGAACTGTGAAAGAGCTTAGAGATCTGCGGGGAAGTGTAGTGTCAGAGAGAAGAGGAAAGCTTGCATAACAATGAGAAAGGTGCTTTTTCCTAAGTTGTGTGCCAGAGTTTAGAGTTCGGTTCAGGATCCCGGAATGCTCCTTGAGTCAGGATTTTGTATAAATAATGAAAGCATGTCTGACCTAGAAAGAAAAGATGAAATATATAAAGTTCAGACAAAAAGGACTTTGCATTCTTGGGGGCAAGGGAGCTAAGACAGAGTTGTAGCATTAGACAGGGGCTACGAAAGTATAAGGAAATTTAATGAACTAATGAAAACTGTAAGAGCTCAATTGATATTTCAATCTATAATAAGCTGAATTCAAAGTAGAGATCATGTACTTCTAATTTCCTTAATTGGCATTTACCTTGAACCCTGAGATTCTTATTCAGGTAAGAAATATAGTTTGTACACTCTAAATAGTGAAGTGTGATAATCTGGCAGCAATACCTTGCCAATAATCCAAAATCTCTTGGGAGCTTAATGCAATACAGATCCACAGGCTGTACCATAGATCTATTGAATAGGAATCTTCACAATGTTGGAGAGAAGCACCACAGAAATTGAGGGAAGGACTGGGACTTCAAGAGCAGGGATCTCAGAGAAGAAGAAACCCCTGGATTGCAGGAAAGGAGAATTAGCTAGCAACAGAGACTACAAGGCTGTTCTTTGGAGGCCACTCTGACTACTCATTTTCGTTGGCCGATATAATTTTTCTTTTCAGATAAGGAAGCAGAGACTCAGAGAGGTTAAGAGGCTTGCCCAAAATCACACAGTTAACAAGTGACAGAGCCAGGGTTAGAACCCAGGTCTCCTGGCCTTTTTGGCAGCTTTCATATCTAGTCTCTTGACCCTGAGCACATTACTGTAAAATATTCCTGAGTATGGCAAGGACTGAGAAAAAGGAGATTAAAGGAAAGGGAAAGAGACCCCTTCACTACACTTATCACAAACACTAAGTAAGGGTGATCAAATAGTGACCAAAATCATTAGTGATGTATTGAGCTAAGTAATGATGACAACCTAAAGACTTATAAAAAAATATACATATCTATTGGTACAGATATATTAATTTTACAAAGAATTCATCTCAAAGAATTGATAAAGTAAAATTGTTCTGTACCATTGTACAGAACAATCTTAAAGGAGGATTTTGCAGGCTGAAAGGCAAGTATGTTCACTTGTGTTCCTTCCTAGTAAACAATGGCATTGCAGACTAGCTGGAACTGCACATTTTCAATGACCAAGAGTGAATCTAATTCCTAGAAGTGAAGGATGTGGAATCATAAGATTGCGAGATATTGAAGACACTTTTAGGGATTGAGAATGATGCAGAAGAAGAGAGAGCTGAGACAGTGCTCACTAAATGATCTATGTATTAACTTATCTTTCCCAAACTACCTCACAGTTAGGTTGGGGGCATGCAGCTAGTTCTGACCAACAAAAGTGAGGGGTACCACTTCCAGGTCCAGGAGATTAAGAGCTGATGTTCTGGGTTTCTCTTCTTCTCTTATGGTCTTAGAAGCTATATGTGGAGACAGTGGCATCACAAAATGGAGGGAGCCTGAATTCCCAAGTCACTGCCTGGAAGAAAAGACTTGGTGAAACAAACTTTGTTGTGTTGAGATACTGAAACTTTGATTGTCTTCTGTGGTAGTTAGTAGTTACCCTAATGTGATCCTCTCCTCATGAGATCCTCTCCTCAATTTAGTCAGTCTTTTGCATGATTCCCATATTTCTCCCACTGTCATTAAAAGTTTTTCTAATTGTACAAAAAGTTTGATGGTAAAATGGTATTAATTCTATAGAAATTCATCTTGTACCATTTTGTTGGAAGGCACTTATTCCATAAAACTATATAGCTGAAGTTTATATATTTTCTAGGATTCCCAACAAAGAATATGAGTATTGGTATAGGAATACATTCAGAAGGTAACTATAAATGTTCTAAAACTGGATTGTGGTGATGGTTGCACAACTCTATAAACTTACTAAGAATAAATTAAGCATATGCTTAAGCCAGGAGAATTTTATATTTAAAGTACATGTTAATAAGGCTGTTTTTAGAGAGTCAACCAGGCATTTTCACAAACTTTTGTACATGTTTGCACTTTGATTACAATTATTCCAAGATTCACTTCAAAGAGTCCTAACCACATGTCCATAAAATAAGGTATGAGCTGAATAACGCAGCCCTATAATCAGGAAAGCTAAAGATAATATTCCCTGGACTAGGAGGAAGTCTTGCCATTAGCACCTATATAGTAACTCTGGGCTTGGTTTCTCTTGGCGGGGCCCCCACAAGGGGGAGAGATAATGGGGCATAAAAGAGCTAGAGGTAGTCCTCAGAACATGGAACACTTGTGAACCCTAACAGAAAGCACTTCTCACACATTTCCAACCTCTCATCTACATTGTAAACAGCAGAAAGTAGAGAGCTGGCTCCTGCTGAGACAGTGATGACTAGAAGCAATTCTGAACAAGGCCATTCTTAAGGCAAAGAGGCAAATAGCCCAAGGTTGCCTTTCATATTCTTCACTTCTCCTCCAAATCTGTGCCCAGGGACCTCATATTGCCCATCTGTCCAGGAACAGAGGAAAACAAGTTATCACATATAATTAATAACACTAAACTATTGGGAGCATATTCCCGATTAAGTTTACAAGATGCAGCTGGAATGAGCAAGACATAGACCAAAAGAATAACTATATAATAATGAAATTAGAGGTGGAAATGACAAACTGGTGTGGAAAATATTATTTTAGTAAAGCAGCCTTTCAAGTATTCTTGAACTTATGCCACACAGGCAGCTGTCTATTTTGTAGTGGTAGTAGTACTAGTAGTACTAGTAGTAGTAAACGACTAATATTTATTGAGCATTTACTATGTATTAGGCCCTGTGCTAAGTGCTTCATATCATTATATAATCTAACACTCTAGACCAATCTATTAGGTGAGTATTATTGTCCCCAGTCTACAGATCAGGAAAAAAACTGAAACATAGAGATGGTAAATAACTTGTTCAAGGCCACACAGCTAAGAAGCAGTAGAACCTACACCTTAAGTGCTCTATACATTATTGAGCTAGTTCAACAGAGAAACCACATATTTAGAATAGAGAAAGAAAAGAAAGAAGACTGACATAATTCAGTGCCTAGGTGCCAGGTTCAACACCATGCATGCTAACAGGCATACTCTTGTTTAACACCCAGAATAACCCTGCAAGACTGTTAGTACTGTCTCTACTTACAGATGAGTAAACAGTCTCAATCCTTCAACAAATGTTTACTGAGTGCATTCTGTGTGTCAGGCAATGTACTGGATGCTTGGGCCACAGCAGTCAACAAACAAGGCATGTTGCCTGCTTTTGTAGAATTGACATTTTAGTGGGAGAGGGAAAGAATAAACAAACATATGCTGTAAAGGAAAATAAAACAGAATAAGGAGGGATAAACATTCCCTTTTCCTCCCTCAAAAATAATGACTCCCCTGAATTTACTGTTATTATTTCTTTTATTATGCATACACATATTACATATATGTTTATATGTGAATATTGCATCCTTTGGTTTTTATTGTTTATTGAATCTAGTATCATATGACACCAAGCATTTATTCTCATGGTTCCAGGTTTGTGTGTCAGCTGGGGCAGCATTTCTCCATATATTTTCATTCTGAGGATGAGACTGAAGGGGCAACCTCAGGGGACATGCACTTCTCATTGTGGAGGCCAGAAGTTCTCAGAAGAACAAACTGATGCCTTTTCAGCCTTGGCTCAGCACTCTGACACTAAAGTCCTTCCTACATATTCTCTGACACAAAGCAAATCCCATGGCCAAGCCATCAATGGACTGAACAAAAATCTAATCTATGACAAATATGTAGTATTGTTTTATATGTTTTCAAACTTTATGTAAAAAGTACACTCTGAAATTCTGTAACTTGCTTTACCCACTCAGCATTATGGTTTTTGGATGTATTCACACAGGAGACTCCAAGTCATTCATTTTAATTTCCATTGAATATCAATTCATCAGATTCATTTTTCTATTCCCCTATCGATAGATATTTGATGTTTTTGATTTCTGACATCAATGACATTGACAGTCATTATTGTATGTGTCTTCTCGTGCTGCTGTACTGGAGTTTCTCTACAGCATATTCATGGAGGTGAAATTACTGGATCTAAGTATAAACCTATATCTTCAACTTTACTAGATATTGACAAATTCTTCTACAAAGGGGCTATACCTATTTATATTCTAACCAGCAGGGATTACAGTTCCTATTTCTCACCAACTCCTGCCATAATTGAACTTTTACATTTTTACCAAACTGATGGATATAAAATTGTATCGTAGTATTGCTTTAATTTGTATTTCCCTGAGTTCTAGGCAGTTGAGTCTCCTATTAGGATTCCTCTTCAATAAATTACTCAATAATATCCTTTGCCTGGTGTTTTGTTTTGTTTTTTCTTTGAGTTGTTTACGTTTCATTATTGATTTCTAGTTCTCTAAATATCTTAGATATTAATTCTTTGTTAGTTATACCTTTACAAATATCTTCTCCCAGTCTCAGGCTTGCCCTTTCATTTTGTTTATGACAATGTCCATTGATGAGATATTTTAAAAATATCAAATGTGTATTTTTTGATCAAATGTGCATTACTGGCTGGCTGGCAGTGCTGCTCTCTATCAGCCTCACTCCAGGATCCATATTGTCTTTAACTAGAATATTGCCTGTGACCATGGGGGAGGGAAAAGAGAGCTCTGAAGGGGTCATACTGGCAAATACTAACACTCCAGCTTGGAAGTAGCACACATCACTGCTGCTCACAACCCACTAGCCAGAGCTAGTCACATGGCCACTCCCAAAGCAAGAGGGCCAGAAAAGTCAATCAGACATTTTCATCAAACGGAAGTTTTTAAAATTTAATGTAGTCAAGCATAGCATTCTTTTGGTTTATGGCCTGTGTCTTTTGTGTCTTTTTAGAAATCCTTTCAATCTTAAAGTCATAAAAGTGTTTTTCTATATATCTTTTCTAAGTTCAATTTTTTTTCACATTTAGGTCATTAATCCATCTGGAATTGAGATATTTTTATAAATGGGGTATGTTAGGAATATTATTTTATTTTCCAAATGAATAATCTATTGCCAGTACCATTTGTTGAACTGTCTGGCCTTTCCTCACTGATTTATAATGCTATTTCTGTCATATATCTAGTTTCCTTATAATCATGGGTCTGTTTCTGAATCCTCTATTCTGCTCCATTCGTCTTTTTTTTAAATCCCTGTGTCAATATCACACTGGTTAATAATTATAGCTTTACATTAAGTCTTGATATCTGAATACAAATGTGAAAATCAGCATGTAAAGTTACACTAAAAAAAGATATTTGTTGGAATTGCATTGAATTTGCAAATTTATTTGGAGAGACCTGATATGCTTTAAGATATCAAGTCTTTTCATTCATGAAACCTATTTATCTCTCTTTTTTTGGCTTTTCCCATGCCCTTCAATAATGTTTTGTAACTTTCTATGTACCCTTTGTAAGATCTAGTCTTAGGTACCATTGTTTTTGGTTGCCATTGTGGACTAGAATATTTTTACTTGCCTTTTTTTTCTGATTTAAATAAGAATGTTTCTAAAATTTCATTTAGTATGATGCTTGCTGAAGGCTTGATAGATAACCATTATCAGGGTAGAATGTTCCCTTTCAGTCTCACTTTGCTGTGACTTTATTTTTATCATTAATGTCTTCTGGTGATAGCAGCAGAAATGAGAGATAAGAGAAGTAGGAAGATAAGGAATATATTTTGAAAGTAGAATTGATAGGATTTGCACATGGATTGTAGGTAGGAGCCAAGGGAATGAAAGGAATCAGAGATTACTCCCAGATTTTTGGCAAGAGCAACTGGTTGGAGGAGGGAGAGAGAAAACTAATAATTTCCTTTGACACGGGTTAAATTTGAGCAACCTGACCATGTTTAAGTCAGAGTATCATCAGCACGTAGATGAGATCACCTGGGGGATTCTATACATTGAGAAGGGCAATGTGACCTGGAACATTTCAACATTAAGAGGTTGAACACAGGCAGAGGAGCCAGAAAATGATGAGAAGGGCTAATCAAGGAGATAAGGGGAAAATCAGGTAAGTATGATTCCATTTACTTACTAAGATGGAGAAATTACAAAGAGCAGGTTTAGGTAGGAAAATTTAGATCTTGGATGTAGATACATAGAATTTGTCAAGCATACTAGACATCTACATAGAGATGTGGAATAGGTTGCTGGACATATGATCCTGGAATTCAGAGGAAAAGTTTGGCCCAGAGATATTAATTTTGGAGTATCTAAGTCACTGATTCTCAGTTATGGCTGCACAATAAAATCACACGATAACTTACAAAATTTATGTATATCCAGGCCCTACCCAAGACCAGTTAAATTAGTACCTCTGAAAATGGGCATTGGTGTTAGCAAAGTTTAAACTCCCTGGCTAACTCTGATTTGCAGTCAGAGCTGAGAACCATTGGTATAGATCAATGTCTTTCAAACTTTAATGCAAACAAATGGCCTGGGGATCCTGTTAAAATGCGGATTTTGATTCAGTAGATCTGGAGTGGGGCCCAAGATTCTAAATTTCTAATGCACTTCCATGTGATGCTCATGCTTTTGGCTTTTGAACTATAGCTCACACTTTGAGTACAAAGGGTATAGATGATATTTAAAGCCATAAGATTTATATGAACTCACCAAGGGACTGGGTTTAGACAAAAACAGTGCAAGGATAGTGATTGTTTTCCTCTGTCAGTGTTTGGGAACTTTGTGGAAGCACAGAGCAGGCAAATCATTAAATTTAACCAGGATTAGGGCTTTGTTGGACAAATATATGGTAGGGTGAATGACAGGCAAAAGAGTGGAACATTTATGTAGGTGTGATTACAATTATAAACTATGGACTCTAAATTGGGTAAGTAGGACAGGGATCAAGGAGTTGACAGAGTGTGGATATTAAAAAACTTAGCTGAAAGGATAAAAAGTGTTGGTTAGAAAATGGGGGATGTGAAATCAGGAGTTTGGTGATGGTGTGTTTATTGGTGATGTCAAGAGTGGGAGTGACAGAGGTTGGGTAGAGGAAAAATATCATTGGAGGTAAGAAAGCCAAAGACCTTAGAGGCCAAGAAGTTGGAAAAGTGGTCCACATGGATGTTAAAGTTTCCAAAAGGATGATAAAAATGGGAATAGAAGAGAGTGGACCAGGTGCTAAAGTCCTCAGTGAATGAGGGATAACTAGGAGGTTAGCAGGTGATAGCAAGAGTAAAGATATTGTCTAGTGTCCCCCAGAAATTTGGGGTGGTATGATCTAGTGTCCCCCAGAAATTTTGACTCAATTGAACTAAGATGGGACAAAGCCATCAAAAATTTTTCCAGCAGATTCTAATGTGAACCAGGATTAAAAATCACTGTGTTACGTGGGGTTAGCCAGTGGGTACACCAGAGGCTCCTCGGCCCGGTGTGGACCTGAGCAAGGGGTGTCGCAGCAGCAGCAGCAGTGGTGGACTGAGGAGGCCTGTGAGGAAAGCAGCATGGCAGAGCAGGTGTTAAAAATGGACCTAATAGGGCCTACCCGATGGCTCACTCAGGAGAGTGCGGGGCTGGGAGCACAGCGGCGCTCCCACCGCGGGTTCAGATCCTATATAGGGATGGCCAGTGCACTCACTGGCTGAGCGCGGTGGGCGACACCAAGCCAAGAGTTACGATCTCCTTACCAGTCACAAAAAAAAAAAAAAAAAAAATGGACCAAAAAGGCATGATGTTTTAGGTGGCTCATGTGAAGGCTTTAAGGACCTCATCAAACCTCACAAGGATTCAAAGAAAAGTGAGAAAGACAAAAAGGCCGTAGAGTGGATTCAAAGCACAGAAGCCAGTCTTTTTGTATTCACTGACCACCTCTCTTCTGCGATGTGACAGTATGTGACCCCCTAACCCTCACCTCTGCCCACCCTCTTTCCTACTCTGCAGCTCTTCTGCTCCTGCCACTGCCCCATGTGGACCTGTCAATTCTTATTTTACTTGCCCAGGCAAGTGTGTACAGCCCAGAGACGCCCCCCCCCCCCCCTATACGAAGACACCATGTGCCTAAGGAGCAGGTAGCAGCTGACATGGGACACTCCCCCACCCCCGGCTGAGGTGAGTGTGCACAGCACAGAGAAGCCCTAAAGCCCCCAGGCCCTCAGGGCCCCGAGCCACCAACGGGAGAACAGGTAGGTGCTGCTACTGGACTCCCAGCCCAGTCCAGTCCCTACAGCCCAGAGGCCCGAGCCTCCTGCCCACAGGCACCGAGGCAGCCATGCCAAATTGCCATCCTGGCAGGATCCTAGCCAGACATTAGGGTTGAACGAGTGGACTGTGAAATCCCCTGATACAATGACTAAACACCAAAGGAAAAATACCAGAAATATGCAAAATCAAGAAAGTACACCACCAAATGGTAATAACTCTTAAACTCTAGATCCTATAGAACAAGAAGCCCTTGAAATGTCTGACAAGGAATTTCAAGTGATAATTATAAGGAAACAAAATGAGATACAAGAAAACTCAGCTAGACAGCAGGATGAAATGAGGAAAAGTATACAGGACCTAAAAGAAGAAATGTACAAGGAAATCAATGCCCTGAAAAAGAATGTAACAGAGCTTGCCGAGCTTAAGAATTCATTCAATGAAATAAAAAACACAACAGAGAGTTTAACCAGCAGGCTTGAAGAAGCAGAAGAGAGAACTTCTGACCTTGAAGATGGGCTGTTTGAAATAACACAGGCAGACAAAAAAAAGAAAGAAAGAAAGAAAGAAAAAAGAATTTAAAACATTGAAGAAAATCTAAGAGATATAACAGACAACCTAAAGCACTAAAATATCTGAATCATAGGTATTCCAGAAGGTGAGGAAAAGGGAGATTGCATTGAAAACATATTCAACAAAATAGTGGCAAAAAACTTCTCAGGTATAGGGAAAGACACAAATCTTCAGATTCAGGAAGCTCAAAGATCCCCAAACATATTCAACCCGAAAAGGTCCTCTCCAAGACGTGCTATAGTCAAACTGGCAAAACTCAAAGACAAAGAGAATCTTAAAAGGTGCAAGAGAGAAGTGTCAAATCACCTATAAGGGAGCCCCAATCAGACTAACATCAGACTTTTCATCACAAACCCTAAAATCCAGAAAGTAATGGAATGATATATTCAAAATACTAAAAGATAAAGATTGTCAGCCAAGAATTCTTTACCCAGCAAGGCTGTCCTTCTGAAATGAAGGACAAATAGTGTATTTCTCAGACAAACAAAAACTGCAGGAATTCACTACCACATGACCACCCTTACAAAAAATTCTCAAGGGAGTACTGGGTTTGGTACTTGAAAAATAACTACCACTGCCATAAAAACTCAAGAAAAATCAAAACCCACTAGTAAAATAAAAATGCTAACAATGAAGAGAAAAAAAAAGTTCATTTACCACCCCAAGAACCCAACAAATACAGAAGACAAACAGTAAACCAGAAGGAAAGGAACAAAAGACACTTAGGACATCCAAACAAAAATCAATAAAATGCTAGGAGTAAATCGACACTTTTCAATAACAACTCTTAATGTAAAAGGATTAAATTCCCCACTCAAAAGACACAGACTGACTGACTGGGTTAAAAAGGTCATCCCAACTATATGCTGCCTTCAAGAGACCCACCTCAACTGTAAAGACACACATAGACTAAGAGTGAAAGGATGGAAAAAGATATACCATACAAATAGAAATGAAAAACGAGCTGGAGTAGCTATTCTTATAACAGATAAAATAGACTTTAAACCAAAACCATAAAAAGAGATAAATAATGCCACTATATATATATTTATCTGTCAAGAAGACATAACAATCATAAATATATATGCACCCAATGTCAGAGCAACCATATTTATAAAGTAAGCACTATCAGAATATTGGAACATAGTTGATTGTACATATCTGTGGGGTACAGCATTGAATATCAATACCTGTGTGCAGTATGTGATATTCAAATCAGATAATTAGTATATTCAGCATTATACAATGTAATTAAATTTGTGGCCCTTTATCAATTCCTCCCTTCCCCTTTTCAATCTCTGGTAATTTCAGTTCTGTTCTCTATTTTTGAAAGTTCAACATATTACTGTGATTGTTGTATCTTTCTTTCCTTTTTCTTTCCTTCCTTCCTTCCTTCCTTCCTTCCTTCCTTCCTTCCTTCCTTCCTTCCCACTTATAAGTGAGAACATGTAATATTTCTCTTTCTGTGCCTGGCTTATTTCACTTAAAATTTTCTCTAAGTTCATCCATGTTGCTGTGAATGGCAAGATTTCATTTTTTTTTTTATGGCAGAGAAATATCCCATTGTGTAAATATACCACATTTTCCTTATCCAATCATCTGATGATGAACACTTAGGTTGGTTCCAACTCTTGGATACTATAAAGCTGTGATAAACATGACAGTGCAGGTGTCCCTTCATCATGGTGATTTCTATTCCCTTGGGTATATATCCAGCAGTGGGATTGCTGGATCATATGGCAGTTCTATCTGTAGTTATTTGAGGAAACTTTATACCATTTTCCATAATGGCAGCACAAATTTACAGTCCCAATAACAGCGTAGGACAGTTCCCCTTTCTCCACATCCTCACCAGCATTTGTTACTCTCTGTCTTTTTGATAATAGCCAGTCTATCTGGGGTGAGATGATATCTCAATGTGGTTTTGATTTGCATTTCTCAGATGCTGAGTGATGTTAAGTATTTTTTCATGCGTCTGTTGGCCATTCGTATACCTACCTTTGAGAAAGGGCTATTCAGCTCCTTTGCCCATTTCTTAATCAGGTTATTTGTTTTTTACTGTTAAGTTATTTGAGTTCCTTGTATATTCTGGATATGAATCCTTTGAAAGATGCATATTTTGCAGATATTTCTTTCCCACTCAGTAGGTTGTCTTTTCGCTCTGTCAATTGTTTCTTTTGCTGTACAGAAGCTTTTTAGTTTGATATAATCCCATTTGTTTACTTTTCTTTTTGCTGCCTGTACTTTGGGGGTTGTATTCATAAAGTCTTTGCCAAGGCCCACTTCCTGAAGTGTTTACTCTATGTTTTCTTTTAGGAGTTTTATAATTTCAGGTCTATACTTAAGTCTTTAATCTATTTTAAGTTGCTTTTGGTATATGGCAAGAAATATGGGTCTAGTTTCATTCTTCTACATATGAATGTCCAGTTTCCCGGCACCATTCACTGAAGAGGCAGTCTTTTCCCCAGTGTGTGTTCTTGGTGCCTTTGTCGAAGATCAGTTGGTTGTAAGTATGTAGGATGATTTCTGTGTTCTA
Organism: Galeopterus variegatus; assembly: GCF_000696425.1. Taxonomy (NCBI): domain Eukaryota; kingdom Metazoa; phylum Chordata; class Mammalia; order Dermoptera; family Cynocephalidae; genus Galeopterus; species Galeopterus variegatus. The sequence continues at coordinate 126,982 of NW_007730548.1, forward strand.
TGTTCTGTTCCATTTGGTTTGTGAGTCTATTTCTATATTTTTATTGGTTGCTATAGCTTTGTAGTATAATTTGAAGTCATGAAGTGTTATGCCTCCAGCTTTATTTACTTATTTACTTTTTTGCTCAGGATTGCTTTGGCTATTTGTGGTCTTTTGTTGTTCCATATGAATTTTTCCGCAAACTTTTTGAAGTACGTGTGTGTGTGTGTGTGTGTGTGTGTGTGTCTATCCTGTCAGTTCTGTTTCTCTGGGGAACACTGACTAATGCACACCACCACCCTGATAAAAGGCTGTCCTGCAGATGCCTTTAGGGATGGCTGGGACAAAGATTAATGGTATAAATTTTTGGCAGTGTACCAGGATCTTTTCCTTAGGGGACCCAGCCTCTTCCTCGCTCAAGTGGTTCTAGTCTGTAATGTAACTCAAGTCAGAATTTTTTGTGTTGTTGTGATGAATCTTTTTTTGAACGCTTCTGCTTAGATCCAGAAGAATTTAGTAGACTTTCTATCTATTATATTTCCAGGAATACCATGATCAGCTAACCAATGCCACAGGTCTCTGAGGGTCAGACTATTCTGATTCCTGTTTTGAATTTGCTGTCCATTACAGCAACCATGCCCACTTTACCTTTGGCAATGAAGTGCTGCCACTTGGCCCATGCAACCTAGGGATCCAAATACCCAATTGCATTTAGGTTTTACAATTCAGTGGCAGCAGATTCCCCTTGTATTTTCTGACCTACAGAGAAGAACAATCACAGAGTTCTTCAAGGATGATGGGCCTACACTCAAATTTATTTCCCACAGCCATTATGAAAGGTATGTCCTATGGACTCTCCTAGGGTAGGTGAGCAGGTCTTAAATAATAATCCACTCTAACATTCCTCTCTCCCTAAGCCTTACTCTACCATATACTAAGGCAGGTCTGCGCTTCAGCTTTATTCAGTGTAGGCCACCCGTGTTTCAAACAAACTATTAGAGTCCTTTCTAATACCCAGAGGTGCAACATTAAAGCAAGAATTTCTTCCTAGTGTGCTCATATCAATAAATTTGGGCTTATCTAACTCTATGTTCCTTCCATAAATATCCCACACCCTTAATATCCATTTCCACACATAGTGCCTAACTGTATGCTCATATAAATTGGAAAATTATGTAGTTGTATTGGAGTGTAGCACACTTTCTCCTGAATTACATTTTGTACTTCACATTTAGGGGCATGATATGACTTGATTCTAGTTGTAGGTCTAAAAGCAAAGAGGGGTGGTAAGGTCTGTCTTGAAGAGAATTGTGAATCTCTTGCAGAGCACTTGCCTCTGAAAAGTTCATTTGAGTTTCCTCCACAAAGTAGGTTTAATCTACTTAGACAAGCAAAAAACTGTTGCTACTACTGGCAAAGACTGATCAGAAATTTGAAGTTCAATGTCTTCGTCTTCATCAGTATATCGCCCCATTTGTGCCTATTACCATTTTCAGGATCCTATTTCTTGTCAATCAACACCCTCACTTTAAAAGTAGATACCCTGCTATGTTGGGAATTCAATTTGTGTTGTAATTCAGCCACTTGCAGTGTGCATCTGCATTTGATTTTTAGCAATCTCAGCTATGAAACCACAGGGGATGGAGATTTCTTTGAAGGAAGACCTAGAAACTTTCAGGTCATTTATGCAGCACCTGAGCTGGGAAATCGAATCCCCAAGTTTATCTTTTCTTTCCTCACTTTGTTCAGTGCAATTAGGAGCATCCGACCAATCTCTTTATACTCATTAATTTGACAAAAATATTTCAAGCTTATCATATACGTTTTCACTCAGAACCTTGCCTCTTTTATATTTGACTAGGAGGAGTATCCAAGGTGATATTTTGCATATCTCTATTGCCTCATCATGCCATGGACCATCAGTGCTCTCTTTACTACTGGGAGGTAACTTTAGAACTAATTTGATTAGAGAACCAATATCAGAAACCCCAGAAACAATTTAGAAAACTCATCCTATGACTCTGTTTCTCTAGAACCACTCTTAGTACCAGAATCTGTATGAGTCAGAGAAAGAGAACCAATGGAGTGTGTGTGTGTGTGTGCGCGCGCGCGCAATAAAGGAATTGGTCCAAGCGATTGTGGGCCTAGTATATCCAAAATCTGCAGGGCAAGGCAGGGCAGACCAGCAGCCTAGAGACCCAGGGAAGAATTGGTATTTTAGCTTGTGTCTGTTGTCAGTCTGGAGGCAGAATTCCCTTTTAGGGGGAAGACCTCAATCTTTTTCTCTTTATTTCTTCAACTGATTGGATAAAGTCCACTCACATTGTGGAGAGTAGTCTGCTTTACTCAAAGCCTACTGATTTAAGCGTTAATCTCATCTAAAAAATACCTTTACAGAGTCATCTAGACTTATTTTTATAAAATATCTGGATAGAGTGGCCTAACCCAGTTGACACATAAAATTAATCATCACACACACTGTCCCATCAGCCCATATTTTGCCTTAGCAAACTTGTCAGATACTCCAGGTAAACTCTTCTTACCAATATCTACCTGTATCTACCTAAGGTAAACACGTGAGAATCTCTCCCCTCTCTCTACAGTCATTGTCTTTCCTCTGATTGTAGTTCAGTTGGTTCTTTTGCAACCTCAAAACTCTGGTGGATTTGAAAAAAGTCATAAATTTGAAGTTAACATAGCTCAGATTGGGATCGATGCTGCTTCTAGCTCTTGATATCCTGAGGTGAAACCCATATGTCAGCACTATATTTAAAATTTCCATCCATGTTCTTATGTATATCTCTTGCCTGTTGCTTCTACCTGCTGCAGAAGACTTCATGGTGTACCTCCACTGCATTTTGCTTAACTACCATGAAAAACACTGCAGTCACTATTCTTGTATGTATGAACTTACAGACCTGTTTCAGAATTTCTGTGAGTGTAAATCCAGGAGTTTTTCCAAATTGAAAAGTACCTATCTAGAGACATAATTTAAAGTCATCAGGAGAAAGTGCTTATGAATACCAAAGCTTTTTGTTGCTATTGTTCTTCTCTTTCCAAAAGCCTCATTTTGCCATTACTGCCACCATTAGTCCAGTTGGTAGAAATTAACAGCAATATGTGTATATGAATTTGTGTATGAAAGAATCATGAGTCACCAACAGTGTGGTCAATACTAGAGCAATGTGTTGGTTGGGATCCACATGAAGGACATAAGATATTGCCTTATTTGCAAACTAATAATTTAACCTGCCACAGTATCATAGTTGTTGGTAAAAAAGCCTAAGATTTCTGGGTCAGAGACAAAATACTTTATTTCTCATGGCAGAGGAGGCAGCATAAGCTCCATGTTTGTATTACTTTCCCTTGCCACCAAGTCCCATGGGGGAGATGCAGAGCAGCTAAGGTAAAATAAAAGCTACACACACAGTAGGTTTGTGTCGTAGCTGAGAAAACAAGAACTTAGGAAATTCCCCAATCTAATAGGAAAGCTGCTAGAAAACTTGTCTAGTATTTGCCCCAAAGAAAGACATTATCTTTATTATCCTTGTTAGGAAGCAAAGTTTCCCTCTTACCAGAGGGGAGACACTATATGTTACAAGACTTTTTGCTCTACCGTCATACTCAGAAAGATGGTTCATAACAAAGGCCATCAGTACCTGTGCTTATGACAACATGAGAGATAGACGGAGAAGTATTTTTCAATGATCTATTAGTGTGTCATAAAATATGTTTAGTTGGTCACAATTAGAACATTAATACAGTAAAATGGAATACAGGGGTGCATATCAGGTAATATGTTTACTCGTTTTATGATACTTGTTCCTCTCAGTAATACATATATACATGTATATATAATGGATCATGATGTACAATGTATTTCTTACTGTTGGTCATGGTCACAAAAGTTTGAAAGTCACTGCCCTAGAGAAGCTTAAATTGCAGAAAGTGTAAGTAGGGTAAAGATCCATAAAAGATATAGAGATCTGAAGTGTATTTTTTACCTTGCCATTTTAGTTAGATATTTAGAAATACTGTTAATCTCACTAGAAATCTTTCTGAACATCCTGTAGTGTCATGACTATCAGGAGTTAGAAAATAATGTATTTACTTTATTTGGCTTGCTCACAGAATTTATAGTGGGTCTGTTGGAATTGTTTATCTTTAATATCCACTTGTAGAAAGAAAACCCTATTTACCATGTAGACAAAAGCAATTTAACTATTGAAAGCTTCAAGTATTACTTGATCTGACTTGAAATAGTGCTGCTGCTCATGGCCCCTATTTTGTTTATCTTGAGGTCAAAACTGATAGCTCAAGTATTTGAACATAAAAATCCTTATGAATGTTCAAAGAGTACAGTTGGAGACATATAGCTACGGTATTTTTGTTTTGTTCCCATGGCAAATAATATCGCTTTGAATTTTTAAAAGAAGTCTTTCATTTTTTAATGATGTTAGTTGTTATTCTTTTATCCAAATAATGTACCTTAGTGAATCAATGCTTTCCTCAATTGACAACTGAAAAAAGACAAGCAGAGATAGTGGCATGACTTCTGACAGTCACTGATTAGTATTCTAGGATTATAAGGAAACTAATGTTAATCCTTTTTCAAAAAGGCAGCACATTTTCCTTCTCATATTTCCCGTTAGGGAAATCTCTCAGAGACGGGAGAGACATAGCTTCCCTAGTGTCACCAGGACTGTTGTGTGATACCCATAGCTCTATTTTTCACCTGCATGTGAATGACTCTCAGAACTATAAGCCTAGCCCAAGATTATTTCCTAGGCCTCATGCCTGATAATCGAGGTTGATTCACCTAAATGTCTTACAAAAATATCAACTTATTCAAAATATACAATTCATCTGAACTCCTCATTTACACTCCATAAATCTGTTTCCCTTCTTGTATTGCTATTTTAGCAAAAGGCAACATTCTCCTAGTTGACCAGCTCAGAAACTTGACATCACTCAGCATCTGGGAAATGCAAATCAAAACCTCACTGAGATACCATCTCACCCCAGTTAGGATGGCTAAAATCCAAAAGACTCTGAACAATAAATGCTGGCGAGGTTGTAGAGAAAAAGGAACTCTCATACATTGTTGGTGGGACTGCAAAATGGTGCAGCCTCTATGGAAAATGGTATGGAGTTTCCTCAAACAATTGCAGATAGATCTACTATATGACCCAGCTATCCCACAGCTGGGAATATACCCAGAGGAATGGAAATCATCAAGTCGAAGGTATACTGTTACCCAATATTCATCACAGCACTCTTTACAATAGCCAAGAGTTGGAACCAGCCCAAATGTCCATCATCGGATGAGTGGATACAGAAAATGTGGTATATCTACACAATGGAATACTACTCAGCTATAAAAACGAATGAAATACTGCCATTTGCAACAACATGGATGGACCTTGAGAGAATAATATTGAGTGAAACGAGTCAGGCAGAGAAAAAGAAATACCACATGTTCTCACTCATTGGTGGGAGCGAAAAAAAAAAAAAGAAAAAAGAAAAACAAACAAACTAATTCACCCACATACACACACACACAAAAAAAACCGGGGGGGATGGGGAAGAAGATATAACAACTATACTTCCATGAAATTGTTACAACAAGCAAACGGAAAGGACATTCGTGGGGGGGAGGGGAGAGAGGGAGGAGGAGGGAGGTGTCGGTGATGGGCCATAATAATCATATACAATGTATATTGAC
>NW_007730548.1:132697-135855 GCF_000696425.1 Galeopterus variegatus
AAAGAAAAACCGGGGGTGGGGGGGAGGGAGAAGAAGACATAACAACTACAATTCCTTGAAGTTGATACGACAAGCAAACAGAAAGGACATTGTTGGGTGGGAGGGAGGAGAGGGAGGAGGGAGGGATGTTTCGGTAATGGGCCACAATAATCAACCACATTGTATATTGACAAAATAAAATTTAAAAAAAAAAAAAAGAAACTTGGAATTTATCCAAGATCAGTGCTTTTCACTTTTTGGCCTTAGGATTCCTTTACACTCTTAAAGATTATTGATGACCCCAAACAGATGGGTTACATGTATTAAATTTACCATATTAGAAATTAAAACGGAAATTTTAAACTATTTATTATTTTAAAAATAACAATAAACACATTACACGTTAATATAAATAATGTATTTTTAAGAAAACTAACTGTATTTCCCAAAATAAAAATATTTAGTGAGAGAAGTGGCATTTTAAAAACTACTTTTGCAAATCTCTATTTTCTGCCTTAGTAGAAGATAGCAGGATTCTCATATCTGCTTCTGCATGCAAGCTGTTGTAATATACTGTTTGGGTTGAAGTACATGAAGAAAATCTGGCCTCACACAGACATGTAGTTGGAAAAGGCAGGACCATGCAGACTTTCTGAACGGTCTCAAGGACCCTAGGGTCCTGGGACCTCATTTTGAGAGCTGCTATTTTAGATAACTTTCTCTCATGCAACTCCACCCTACTATGAAACCAATATCCAAATCTTATCAATTGTATATTTTAAAAAATCTTTCAGGCCTGTCCTGTTTTCTGCATCCTTATTAATACTAGTTTCATTCAGGCCATAATCATCTCTCATCTAGACTGTCAAAATACCTTGAGAACTTGTCTCTATATTTCATCTGACTTCCGTAATCTGGTTCTCATACTCTCCGCAGAATGATTTTTCTAACATGCAAACCTGACCATATCACTCCCCTGCTCAAATTACTGAATGGTTCTATCATTTATAGGATCAGGTCTAAACTTGTCTTTAGTATGGCATATAAGACCGTCCATCTTCAGGCTTCTGCCTGCCTCTCCAATAATTTGTATAGTCATATTGAATGAAAAGCTGTTTCTTTTACACAATGTACTTTCTCATGCTTTTGTACCTTTGTGTTATATTCCTTCTATCCACAATGTCCTTTCTATTTCTTATCCACTGGATGAAATCTTACTCATCCCTCAACGTCCAAGTCAGGTATAATTACCTAGTACCACACTCCCTTCCCATCTCCATGACAGAATTGGGTGGTGTCTGGTATCTCTAGCTGAAAAAGAATGAAGAAGACATGCATTAACATTTCAAAAATGCTTATCAAATAGGCCATGCTAAATGAATGCTTAATTTTCTTATATAGTGTGGAAACCCCTGCTTCTTTTTTGTTCCCTTACTACAAACATAAAATGCTTGTGAAGATTCATTCACACAATTGTCTAAGGTCATTTATTTTAAGTGGAGGGGAAAGGTTAGTGTATTATAATATTTAACAAGTCATGTCTTGACCTAGTTTTGAAGTCTTGCCTAAAAATTCTTAATTCCCCTTCATGGCAGTTTGCTAAGCCCCCACCCAAATTGCCTCCCTCCTCAGACTCCCACACCCCAGAGACCAGGTACCAGACAACCAAGAACAGCCCCTAGACCAATTGTTCAATTTAACTAATCCACAGGAAACCCGTGAAACCCAGCCAACTACACCCCACTCGCCATACATAAGCTGCTACCTACAGCTCCAGCTTGCGATTACCCTGTCCCCGGGTGCAATTCCTTGTGTGGCCTCTTGTGGCCCTCTTCTCTCTTTTGGAGCTGTAAGTATCAAAAGAGTTCTGCCCTTCATCTGTACGAGGTTAGGATGTTGTGTCCCACAATCAAAAAAGTCTTTAAATCTTATAAAACAGTTAGTAATGTAATTTGTAGTCTCCATTCTTAGAATAAATTATCCATTCCTGCCCTTCCTACAATCTGTACTGAGGCTGAACAACTCAAATTCTCTTATTTGCAAAGCTGTAAAGTATGTAAGCTATACAAATGAGCATAAATGGGTTTGAATATTGCCAATAAAGTTAATCAAAACTTTATGTAAAAAAAATTTGGCTTGGGGAAGAGGTATGCTGGTAACTAAGTCAAACGTCATTAACCTTGGCAATCTGCATTAACAATGCAAATTCTCACCCCCTTTTGTTAACAAATAAAAATTCAACACGAAGTTCAATGAAATTCAGTGCTCATCTATCAAGGGGTACTCCTTTTCAACCTGATTATAAATCACTTTTGATTATTGTAAATGCAGATTACTGGGTCTTTCTAGAGGCCTTCGGAGGTGGGACTGGAAATCTATACTTTCAACAAGCCTTCAAATTGATTTTCATGCAATCTAACGTTTGTATTTCTAAATAAGTGGGGATGGGTGGAGAGAGAGCTTGTGTGACATCCTTGTCAGTGTTCCCTTTCATGAATCCCCAAATGTATTAAATTCACAGATTGTCTTGGTCTCTGCCATCTCCTCTAACCATGCTAGAAATATCTGAACTATAGATTTGGCCAGTCTGATCATCTTATTGGCACCCTAGCACAAGGTTATCTGTAAAGAAGCAGTCTAATGAGGAGAAATAATAATAAATAGAACTCCCATTATTGAATGTGTATTCAATGGCATAGGTTAGATATTTTCCATGCATCTTCTTTTTTTTTGTTTTAAACTCTAGGAAGTATAGATACTATTCTCACTTAATACTTGAAAAAACATAGGTTTGCTGTAGTTAAGTAACTTGTTCAGGGACATGTAACTAGTTATTGGTGGAGCCTGGATAAAACACAGGTTTTTGATTCAAATACCCATGCTTTTTCCATACTGCAATCAATCAATTAAAATAAAAGGTAAAAGAAAATAGGCCTCTACGCCACCCATATCCTTATTTTCTTTCATGGTAGTGGTAGCTAAAGTGTCACCGTCTTTAGGACTACCCTGCTGTCTTTACTCCAGGATCTCAGCTTGATAAGTCCCATGATAAATTCTTCCACCTCTGGTACATCATCAGCTATTTCACTGACTCTGTGAATTACACTAAAACAAAACGCTTATACATATTTCCTACCTTTTTTTTTTTTTTTTTTTTTTTTTTTTTTTTTTTTTCCGTG
>NW_007730548.1:136855-189473 GCF_000696425.1 Galeopterus variegatus
CTGCTCCTGCGCCTCGCTCAGCCAGTGAGCGGGAACCAGTCTGTATGTGGGATCCGAACCCTCGGGCGGGAGCGCCGCCGCGCTTCCCAAGCGGCGCACTATCCAGTGCGCCACCGGGCCGGCCCCATATTTCCTACCTTAAGGTCCAATTTCCTGATACAATAGCCACAATGGCCAAAGATGGTTATTTTAATGCAATTAACTCATTTTAATTAATATTACATTTAAAATTAAGATTCACTTTCTTAAGGTGTATAGAGCACTTAAAGAAAGTGAAAACAGGGACATGGCTTGGGATTTGGCAACGTGACATTAAAGTAATAGAAAAGAAAAATAAATAAAATAAATAAAAATTAAACAAAGTAAAATATTCAGTTGCTTGGTTATACTCACCAGATTTCAAGTGGACAATAGCTACATGTGGCTATTGGCTGCCATACTGGACAGTGCAGATATAGAACAGTCTTATTTTGCAATACAGCCTTTTCCATATATTTATAGTCTTATTTTGATAAATATTTTAAAAATCTTAAGCCATTATTATTTTCATGTTTTGATTTAAAATTATAACACCTCATGTCTTAGTCTGTTGGTGCTGCTAAAACAAAATACCTGAGACTGAGTAATTTATCAACAATAGAAATTCATTTCTTATAATTCTGCAGGATGAGAAGTCCACAATCAAGGTGCTGGCATTTGATGCCTGCTGAGGGCCTCCTTGCTGTGTTCTCACATGGCAAAACAAGTGACCTCTGTGTCTTTACGTGGCAGAAAAGCAGAAGAGAGTGAACCCACTCCCTCAAGCTCTTTTATAAGGGCCCTCATCCCACCCATGAGGGCTCCATGAGGTCATGACTTAATCAATTCCTAAAGGCCTCACCTCTTAATACTCTCACACTTATGATTAAGTTTCAACACATGAATTTTGGTGCACATTCATACCATAACACTTCCCCACTCCTTAAAAAGAGTAGGTTATTAAAAAATATTTTTAAAGGTAATGATATCAGAAATTTGCTTATTTCACTGATTGGACATTCCTAAATGTACATGTTCTACAGGGAAAATTGGGAGGTTTCAATACACACATATATTTTCATAAAATTAATTTTTACCTGATAGATCAGAGCAGTTAACACTATCAGGGTCCAATTCTCCATTGTATTTATTTTTTCAATTCGATTTTACTTATATTTATTTTTGTAAGGTACAGTGTGTTGTTGCAATACATGCATATAGTGCACAATGATTCACTTAGGGCAGATAGTATAGTTTTGTCCTCATTAGTTCATTCCTCATCCTCTCCACCTTCCGCCCCCCATGCTCCGCCCCCAGCCTCTGGTAACCATTATTCTATTCTCTATTTCTTTTTCTTTCTTTCCTTTTTTTTAAACACACAAATATTAACATCCTTATTCCAAGAAGAATTCTTAAAAATGAATTAGAAATATCTGGCCACAAATTTGGTGAAGGACATGAGCAGATGAGTCACGCACCCCAAAGAAACACAAGTGGATAATAAGTACATTCTAAGATCTGGCTGTGGGTGGGTGCAAGGCTGGTCCACCACTCTCATCTCAGGACCGCCAGGATTCCGCTGGCTGCATGGCTTGCCTGGAGGGGGTGGGGCCGTCTTGCAGCAGCAGTTGTCTTGGGCTATCATTTCAAAGATGTTTCTAAAAACTGACACAATGTAAATTTTCTTATAGATATACTTACTGATCTTTATTTAATAATCTGATTTTCCTTGTAACAATATAAACCAAAACTAAAAATAAATGTAAAAATTGTGTCTAAGTTGTTAAAAGGGAATTATTAAAAGTTGGTTTCCGGCCGGCTCCGTGGCTCGCTCGGGAGAGTGTGGCGCTAGTGGCGCCGAGGCTGCGGGTTTGGATCCTATATAGGGATGGCCGGTATGCTCACTGGCTGAGTGTGGTGCGGACGACACCGAGCCAAGGGTTACGATCCCTTTACCGGTCAAAAGAAAAAAAAAAAAGTTCGGTTTTATATTTAGTGCATTTTCTTTTTAAAAACCGCTTTATTGAGGTATTGTTTATAGCAAACAACTTTGGAAGACAGAGGTCTCTACGTGGCAGAGGGCAGATCTGTTTGTCTCTGCTTGCTAGCAGTCCCCTTTCAAAGACTTGGCGGTTCCTACACCTGGGGTTTCTCAGCTGTGACACAAACCCACTGGGCATGCAGCACCCATCTGGTCTGCTCCCACATCTCCCCTTTGGGACTTGGTGAACAAGGGAAAAGGGTGCCAGTGAAGTCACGCTGCCTGCTCTGCAATGACTAATAACGGCCTTTGTCTCTAACACGGGGGTCCCTGTCATTTCTGCCAACCTCCGCCAAAGTGTGACAGGCTAACTTGTAGGATTGCAAGCTGGGTAAAATCTCAGACCTTACTTGGGTCTTGAGAAAATGTAGAAGAAATCAGAGATAGCGGGTATGTTCTGAGAAGCCAGGAACAACCCAGAGGGTGGGAGAGAGGCACAGTGGGCATAGTGGTGGGGGTTGAAGGGGTGGGAGGTGGAGAAAGCTGGGAACAAAACATTTTATTTTGCAAGAACTCCTAATCCATTTCATTTTGGGCCAGTTAAAGCTGGACCTCAAAATAGAGGATATGGGTTAATATTAATCTTGGTCAAAACCAAAATCGCTGAAGATGCTGGTTCTTCAGAATGAAATAGACTCCAGCCAGCTTTGTAGCCTTTTCCCAGCTTTCCCTAACTGTTGTCAATTCTAAAAGACTCCACATTAAAAATGTTCCCACTGGTCGGTGGAACTGCTCTCCTCATCCTAAAGCCACCCCTCCCCCCTTGTTCTTGCTTTGTTTTTCAATTCTAAATCAATAAATTTGTAGTGAAAAGTAGATTAAAACTGGTCTCTTTGTGTCACGCTCCCCCCACACCCTCACATCCCCTCCACCCACCCATCCCCCATACCCCCTCCTCACACACCCTGATATGAAAGCTGTGCCCAGAAGGATGCAGAAGACATTGCTTCATAGAAAGTAATCGAAAGACAACCAATTAATTGCACTGCCACGTTCTCTTTATTATTAAGTAGATGGAATTATATTTTGCTGTCACGTGGCATATTTCTGAGTCCATTCTCGAGCTGTTTTTTCATACTTCTCCCTATCATTTTTGTAGATCATCGCAATTTCTGGTACCAGAGGATCGTCTGGGTTGGGATCGCACAACAAAGAGCAGATGGACAGCAACACCTCGGATACAGTCAGTACCGGTGACCACTCGGATTTAAGGATGTCCAGACAGATGTTTCCGTTTTTGTTGATGTTCGGGTGGTAAATGCGGGTGGTGAACGCGATGCTGGGCGGTTTGAAGGGGTAATCCGGTGGAAACTGGATCTTCAAGAAGAAGACCCCTCCCTGGTAGGGGCTGTCGTTGGGCCCCATTATGGTTGCTTGCCAGTGGAGCAAATCGTCCCCCACCGGGCCAGCAGAGCAATGGGCCGGGGGATCGCAGGCCAGTTCGAGGAGCTCCTTCTCGATGCGCTTGAGAGCCATTGACGACAGCATGTGGCGGCCAATCCCGGTCGCAGGGCCCGGCACCAACTTGAGGGCGGCAGGGATCCCGGGGTGGAAGCAGCGGAGAGCTGCTGGGCCGGTGGGTGGGTCCAGGGAGCCGTCGGTGGAGGTGGACGGCGGCAGAGAGGCAGACTGAGGAGGCGTGATTCGCTCTGTGAGGTCACAGCGGCCCGCGCTAACCACGCGTGCGGCGTCGCCAAGGGCGCGTCCCACTGGTGCTGGGGGCGGGGGGGTGGAAAGAAAGGGGGAGAGGCGGGGGAGAAAGGGGGGCAGGGGCTGTGGATCTTACCCAGAGCTCGCGGTCTGCCCTGGCAAGTTAGGGCCACACGCATGCAGGGTCCTCTGCTCAGAGTTTCCAGGATAAGGAAGATCAGTTCAACGAATTCCCCTCTACCCCTCACCTAGAGTCACCTTCCCTTAACCTTTTACCTCACTGGCTTTATCCTAATCTGGGTGTGTGTGTGTGTGTGTGTGTGTTTGAGAGTAAGTCACACACATCATGGCCCTTTACTTCCATGTGCATTTCCTAAGAGAAACACTGTCTGGTGTGATCAACCTCAGTACATTCTAAAGTAACTTTTGGTAATGTTTTGGCAAATTTATTTTTCGTGAAGATTTAAAGTCTTCGAAAATTTAATTTGAAGGTAAAACCGCTTTAATTTTGAAGAACTGACAGGAAGGAAGAGAGGGAGGGAGGGAAAGAAACCAGTACTCTATGTGCCATGTAAAACTAGTAAATTTAACATTGATGCAATAGTTATATCTAATCTAGCATCTGTACTCCAGTTTTGTCAATTGACGAACGTCTTTAAAACTCATTTTAAAACCCCTCCTGTACACGATTCAATCTAGGATAAGGTAAACTGCCTGTAGTTGTCACGTCTATTTGTTCTCCTGGAGTCTGGAACATTGTCATGGCCTTTCTGTGTCTTTTATGTCACTGACACTTTTGAAGAATGCAGCACATCCTGACCCCCATCCCCTCACCCACATTTCAGTCTTAAAACTTTAATAATAAACCCAGACAATTTTAGAGAGAGGAGGAAGAAAAAGTGAAAAGAAAGACTGCTCAGCTCTGTATTTTGAATGTTGTAGTAAAGTTCCAAGCACTTCGTGATGTGTAATAGTAGGACATGTTCTCTGTTGCTTTTTGTAAAATGAATCTTTACTCATAGGAAATTGTACTCACCAATCCTCTCTGCAAAGGTGAAAAGCTGACAAATCTTTTGTGGCAATGATTACATTTTCCAAGAAATAAAGAAATGGAAAGGTCATGTTGTATGAATTAATTGATTCTGATTTCAGATTAAGATGTCTGTGTCTGTGTATTTTATATAGTACACGTATGTTTGTATATGTGTGTGTATTTGTGTGCGTGTGTATTCTCGCCACTGAAAGATACTATTATTTGAATAAGTGAATAAGGTGAAGTACTCTATAGATTAACACCTTTTTCTTTTGTTTTGATTTGTTTTTCTAGGGCTGCCATAACAAAGTACCACAAATTGGGTGGCTTAAAAGAACAGGGATTTATTTTCTCACAGTTCTTGAGTCTAGAAGTTTGAAATCAAGGTGGCAGTAGGGCCATGCTACCTCTGAAGGCTCTAGGGAAGAAACCATACTTGCCTCTTTCTAGCTTCTGTTGATTCCTGGCAATCCTTGTCCCCTGGCTGGTGGCTGCATGATTTGAATCCTTGCCTCTGTCTTCACATGGACTTCTTCCCTGTGTGTGTATCTGTGTTTGTCCAAATGTCTCTGTCCTTATAAGGACACCAGTAATTGGATTTAGTGCCCACCCTAATCCAGTAAGGTCTCATCTTAACTTGATTATATCTTCCAAGACTCTATTTATAAGTAAGGTGGAAGAAAAAAAAATAGGATACACACACATACACATACATGCACACACACATATATGTGTGTATGTTAATTTTGTGTAACAACTTGACTGGGTCAAGAGGTACCCATATATTTGGTCAAACATTATTCTGGTTATGTCGGTAAGGGTACTTCTGGATGAGATTAATATTTAAATTGGTATGTTGAGTAAAACAGATTACCCTTCCTAATGTGAGTAGGCCTCATCTAATCAGTTGAATGCCAGAAGACAACAAAGGGGCTGATACTCTTGTGAGTAGAACGGAACTTCTGCCTGACTGCTTTTGATCTGAGACATTATTGTTTTTCTTGCCTTCAGACTCTGATTTAAACATTGGCTCTTCCTGGATCTTCAGCCTACTGACATTCACACTGGAACTAAATCATCAGCTCCCCTGGACCTCCAGCTTACTGAATGCAAATATTGGGACATGTCAGCCTCCAGAGCCAATTTCTTCTTATAAATCTCTCTCTCTCTCTCTCTCTCTCTCTCTCTATCTCATCTCTCTCATTCTTTTTTATGGCTGAGAATATTTCATTGTGTATACATACCACATTTTCCTTATCCAGACATCTGTTGATGGACATTTAGGTTGGTTCCAAATCTTGGCTATTGTGAATAGAGCTGCAATACACATGGGCATGCAGGTATCCCTTCAACATGATGATTTTCGTTCCTTTGGGTATATACCTAAAAGTGGGATTGCTGCATTGTGTAGTAGTTCTATCTCTATTTGTTTGAGAAAACTCCATACTGTTTTTCATAATGACTGCACTAATTATAGTCCCACCAACAGTGCAGAAGGATTCCCCTTTCTCCACATCCTTCAAGCATTTGTTATTCTCTTTTTTATAATAGCCAGTCTAAGTGGGGTGAGATGATATATTATTGTGGTTTTGATTTGCTTTTCCTGATGATTAGTGATGTTGAAAATTTTTTCCATGTACCTGTTGGCCATTTGTACATCTTCCTTTGAAAAATGTCTATTCAGCTCCTTTGCTCATTTTTTAATTGGATTATTTGTTTTTTCGCATTAAGTTGTTTGAGTTCTTTGTATATTCTGGATATTAATCCCTTATCAGATGCATAGTTAGCAAATATTTTCTCCCATTTGGTAGGTTATCTTTTCACTCTGTTGATGTTTTCTTTGATGTGCAGAAGCTTTTTAGTTTTATATAATCCCTTTGTTGTTGTTGTTGTTGTTGTTGTTGTTGTTGTTGTTGTCATTGTCATCTACACATTTGAGGACTTATACACAGTCTTTGCCTAGTCCTACATCCTGAAGTATTTCCCCTATGCTTTCCTCTAGAGCTTTATAGTTTCAAGTCTTATATTTAAGTCTTTAATCTATTTTGAGTTTATTTTGGGATATGGTGACATGTAAGGGTCTAGTTTCATTCTTCTATACATGAATATCCAGTTTTCCCAGCACCATTTGCTGAAGAGGCTGTCCTTTTCCCATTGTATGTTCATGGTGCCTTTGATGAAAATCAGTTGGCTGTAAGTACTTGGATTGATTTCTCGGTTCTCTATTCTGTTCTATTGATCCATGTTTCTGTTTTTATGCCAGTACCCTGCTGTTTTGATTACTGTAGCTTTGTAGCATAATTTAAAGACAAGTAGTGTAATTCTTCTGGATTTATTTATATTTTTTGCTCTAGATTGCTTTGGCTATTCAGGGTGTTTTGTTGCTCCATATGAATGTTAGAATTGGTTTTTTGGTTTTTTTTCCTACTTCTGTGAAGAATATCACTGTTATTTTGATGGGGATTGCATTGAATCTGTAGATCAATCACTTTGGGTAGTATGAACATTTTCACAACATTAATTCTTCCAATTCAGAAACATGGAATGTCTTTCCATTTTTTGGTGTCCCTTAATTTCTTTCAGCAATGATTTATAGTTTTCATTGTTGATATCCTTCAGCTCCTTGGTTAAATTTATTTCTAAGTATTTTATATATATATATATATAGTAGCTATTGTAAATGGACTTGCTTTCTTGATTACATTTTCTGTTAGTTCATTGTCAGACTATAAAAATGTTTCTGATTTTTTTGTGTTGATTGTGTATCCTGCAAATTTACAAAATTCATTTAGCAGCTCTAAGATGTTTTTGGTAGTGTTTAGATTTGTATGCATGTAGAATCATGTCACCTGAAAACAGGGTCAGTTCAGCTTCATCTTTACCAATTTAGATGCCTTTTGTTTCTCTCTCTTGCCTGACTCCTCTGGCTAGTACTTCCAACACTATGTTAAATAGGAATGGTGAGAGTGGGCATCCTCGTCTTGTTTCTATTCTTTCAAAAAAAAAGCTTTCAGCTTTTCCCTATTCAGGATGATATTGGTGGTGGGTTTATCATGTATGGCTTTTATTGTGTTGAGATACTCTCCTTCTACACCTAATTTGTTGAGAGTCTTTATCATGAAGGGATGCTGAATTTCATCAAATGTTTTTTCTGCATCTACTGAAATAATCATATGGCTGTTCTTGATTTTGTTGATGAGATGTATTACATCTATTGATTTGCATATGTTGAACCATCCTCGCATCCCTGGGATGAATCACACTTGATCATAGTGTACAATCTTTTTGATGTACTATTGTATTCTGTTTGCTAATATTTTGTTTAGGAATTTTGAGTCTATGTTCATCAATGATATTGGCCTGTAGTTTTCTTTTTTTGTTGTGTCTTTGTCTGATTTGGTACCATGGTGATACTGACCTCACAGAATGAGTTTGGGAGAATGGTCTCTGTTTCAATATTTTGGAGTAGTTTTAAAAGGATTGGCATTAATTCTTCTTTAAAGGTTTGGAAGAATTCATCAGTGAAGCCATCTGGTCCTTGGCTTTTCTTTGTTGGGAGACTGCTGATTACTGCTTCCATCTCATTGTTCATTATGGATCAGTGCAGGCTTTCTATTTCTTCTTGATTCAGTCTTGGTAGTTTGTATGTGTCCAGAAATTGGTCTATTTCCTCCAGATTTTCAAATTTGTCGGTGTATAGTTGTTCATAATGGTCTCTAATGATTCTTTGTATTTCTATGGTATCAGTTGTAATGTCTCCTTTTTCATTCCTTTTTTTTTTTTTTTGAATTTGGGTCTTCTCTCTTCTTTTTTTAGTTAGTCTGGCCATGGTGTGTATATTTTTTTTTATCTTCTCAAAAAAACAACTTTTTGTTTCATTGATCTGCTGTATTTGTTTTTTGGTCTTTATTTTATTTAATTCTGCTCTGATCTTAATTATTTTTTCCTTCTACTAATTTGTGGATTGGATCAGTCTTATTTTTCTAGTTCTTTCAGGTGTAACCTTAAAATGTTTACTTGAAGTCTTTCTATTCTTTTGGTGTAAGCATTTATTGCAATAAACTTTCCTCAGTACTGCTTTTTCAGTATTCCATCGTTTTTGGTAAGTTGTGCTTGTATTTCATTTGTTTCAAGGAATTTTTTGATTTCCTGCTTTATTTCTTCTTTGACTAATTGGTCATTCAGGAGCATGTTATTTAATCTTCATGTGTTTGTATAGTTTCCAATGTTTTGTTTGTTGTTAATTTTTAATTTTATTCTATCGTGTCTGAAAATATACTTGATATGATTTCAATCTTTTAAAATTTGTTGAGTCTTAATTTGTGGCCTAACATGTCATCCGTCCCGGAGAATGATCCATGTGCTTATAAGAATGCATATTCTGCAGTTGTTTTGGATGAAATGTTCTGCATATGTCTGTCAAATCAATTAGGTCTAAAGTCCTGTTTAAATCCAGTATTTCTGTGCTTATTCTTTGTCTAGATCTATCCAGTGCTGATAGCAGCATGTTAAAATCCTCAACTATTATTGTGTGGGGGTCTATTTCTCCCCTTAGATACAGTAATGGTTGTTCTATATATTGGGTGTTCTGATGTTGGATGCATATATATTTATGATTATTATATCTTCTTGCTACATTGATCCTTTTATCATTATATAATGTACTTCTTTGTCTCTTTTTGTAGTTCTTTATTTGAAGTATATTTTATCTTATATAAGTCTGACAACTCCTGCTCATTTTTTGTTTCCATTTGCATGGAATGTCTTTTTCCATTCCTTCACTATTAGTCTATGTGTGTCTTTTATTGGTGAAGTGAGTTTCTTGCAGACAGCCTATAGTTGGGCCTAGATTTTTATACCATTCAGCCAGCCTATATCTTTTAATTGGGGAACTTAATCCATTTACATTCAGGATTCTTATTGAAAGGTATTGCCTTATTCTTGCCACTTTATTAATTTTTTATGGTTATTTTATATTTTTGTTCTTTTCTTTCCTTTTTATTGTTTATCTTTTCTGTTTGTTGTTTATTTGTAATGATAAGATACAATTTTCTTTCCCTTTCTCATTTGTATACCTGTTCTACTAATGGTATTTATTCTTTCTGTTATTTATGGTAATACATATTGCTCTTTTGACTTCAGATGTAGAACTCTCTTGAGGATTCACTGAAGGACCAGTCTTATGGTGGTGAATTCCTGCAGTTTTTTTCTGGGAATATTATTTATCCTTCATTTCTGAAGAAAAGCTTTGCAGAATATAGTATTTTTGGTTGGCAGTTTTTTTTCTTTTAGCACTTTGAATATGTCATCCCACTCTCCTGGCCGGTAGAGTTTCTGTTGAGAAGTCAGTTGTTACCTGATGGTGATTCCCTTATAGATAATTTGACACTTTTGCGTTTTTAGAATTCTTTGTCTTTGACTTCTGACAATTTGACTGTAATGTGTCTAAGGGAGGACCTTTTTGAGATGGATCTGTTTGGGGATCTTTGAGCTTTTTGGATCTGGAAGACTATATCTCTTCCAATACTTGAGGAATTTTCAGCAATTATTCTATTAAATAGGTTTTCAAAGCCTTTTCCTTTCTCTTGCACTTTGGGTATACCCATGACATTGATGTTTGTACACTTTAGGTTATTGCCAAGATCTTAGAAGCTTTCCTCATTTTTTTAAATTCTTTTTTTTTTTTTTTTTTTTTTTTTTTTTGTTCTAACTTGGTCAACTCAAGAAGCCCATCTTCTAGTTCAGAAATTCTTTTTCCTGTTTGTTCTAGCCTGCTGCTTGTGCTCTTGGTTGTATTTTTCATTTCATTGGATGAATTTTTGGTTTCAGGATTTCATTCTTTTTTATTGTTTCTGTCTCTTTGTTGAATTTCTCATACATATCATGGTTGTTTTTTTCAGACTTTAGCTTTTTTTTTTAACTTCTCAATATACATTGTAGTTGATTTTTGTGTCCCTTTACCTGTTCCTCTTTTCCCCTTCCCTCTCTCCTCTCCCCCACCATCTACATCATATCTGTTCACTTAAGAAGTCTGGTTTGTCTTTTTGAATTCATTGTGATTTCTATCTATTTTTTCATCCATGATGTTGAGTTTTCCTTGTATTGCCTTTTGGGATTCCTTTTCAGGAAATTCCTGTTTTGGGAGTGTGGTATTGGAGAATTGTAGTCTTCTTTTAAAGGAGTTATGTTTCCATTTTTTTTTTTCCCCTCATGTTTCTCATACCTCTACATGGTGTCTGGTCATTTGATGGTGTAGTCACTTCTTTAAATTTTTAAAGTGGTTTTTGAGGGGAGAGACTCTTACCTGTGGAAGAGTTTTATATTGACAGTTGAGCTGGGCTTCATAGGTTTAGTTCTGGGTGAATGTAGAAATAAGTGCTGGTTCCACATGTATTTGCCCCCTGGGAAAATATAGTTGTATGGGCTGTTAGCTGCTCCACATGCTGGGCTCTCTGTATGCAAGGGCCACACAGTTACCCTGCATCCTGATTTGCAGGTGTCTGCAATGGGAGCACTAGCCACTGACCTCACCTCCCCACCTACCTTGTCCTGGAAGTGCAAGGTTTCTCCAGACTCTACTCCACTCATGGCTGGGATTTCCCCCTGTCCCTTTAGGTTGTTGTATAAAGTTTCCAGGTCTCAGGGGTTTTTCTTCACTGTATAGCTTGATTCTGTTGTTTTCTACTAGATACTCTTTTCTACAGGTGACCATATTTCTTCTTCTTTTTTTTTTTTTTTTTTTTTTTTTTTTGTTTGTTTGTTTTGCTTTAGAGGTGAGGGCTGACCACATCTAGTCAGCCATCTTGCCAGGAAAAATCAGCAGAGGAGGATTTTAATAGTCAAGTGGATAAGATAAACCATTCTGTGGAAACCAGTCAGCATCTTTCCCCAGCCAGCCTGTCTTCATCCACTGGGCTCATGAATGATATGGCCATGATGGTAGGAATAGAGGTTATGCATAGACTCAGCAACATCAACTTTTATTTACAAAGGTTGACCCACCTGTGGCTGTGCTGAGGTCCAAATCTGCCAGCAGTAGAGATCAACATTGCATCCTGAATATGATACCATTCCTCATGGTGATCAGCCAGCTACCTGGTGGCAAGCTGATTATATTAGACCTGCTTCTGTTATGGAAGAAGCACTGTTTTGTGCTTACTGGTTTAAACACTTGTGCTGGGTACAAATTTGCCTTCCCTGCTCAAATTGCTTCTGCCAAAACTACCATCTGTGGGCTTATCCATCATCATGGTATTCCACACAGCATTGTTTCTAATCAAGAAACCCATTTCACAGCAAATGAATGCTGCCATGGTGCCATGATCATGGTATTCACTGATTTTATCATGTTCTCCAATATTCTGAAGCAGCTGTCTTGATAGAATGATGGAATGGCCTTTTGAAGACTGAGTTACAGTACTATCTAGGTGACCATACCGTGCAGTGCTAGAGAAAGGTTTTTGGAAGCTGTGTACGCTCTAAAGCAATGTTCAATATATGGTGCTCTTTCTCCCGTAATAGGATGATGGGTACAGGAATCTAGGGGTATAAATGGCAGTAGCATTACTCACTATCAACCCCAGTGACTCACTAGCAAAATTTCTGCTTCCTGTACTAGAGTATTATTATGTGCTGCTGGCCTGGAGGTCTCAGTTCAAAAGGGAGAATGCTTCCACCAGAAGACACAACAATTATTTTATTAAACTGTAAGTTAAGACTGCTTCCCAGCCACTTTAGGCTCCTTGTGCCTCTGAATCAACAAGAAAAGAAGGGAGTAACTGTGGTGGCTGCAGTGATTGATCCTGACTACTAAGGGGAAATTGGGCTACTACTCCCCAACTGAGATAAGGAAGAGTATATCTGGAATACAGGAGATCCCTTACTATTTCACTTACTATTATCATGACCTGTGATTAAGGCTGATGGAAAACTATTAGAACCTAATCCAGGCAAGACTACCCTTCAGAAGTGAATGTTTGGGCCACTCCACCAAGTAAAGAACCAAAACTAGCTGTGGTGCTTGCTGAAGGCAAAGGGAATACAGAATGGTGAGTGGAAGAAGTTAGTTATAATTACCAGCTATAGCCATGTGACCAGTTACAGAAATGAGGACTATTTCCTCTTTATTTTATTGTGAATGTGAGTGTGTATGAACAAACAAATGAATGAATACATTTCTTTGTTTTCTTCTCTCTCTTATTCCCTTAAAATGTAACATAAGATGCATTGACTTTATATCATAATATTTAAGTATTTTTAATTTTACATCATAGTATTTGCTATGGAATGAATTGTGTCCCCCAAAGTTCCAGGTATTAGAAACTTAACCCCTACTGTGACAATGCTAAGAGGGTCAAAAATTTTATTACAGTAATTAAAAGGTGGGGCCTTGAAGTGGTGATTAGGTTGTCAGGACCATGCCCTCGTAAATGGATTAATCCATTGATGGTTTAATGGTAGTCATGGGCATCGTTCTGAAAGGAAGAGCTCTCTCTCTCTGCTTCTGCCATTTTGCCATGTGATACCCTGTGTTGCTGTATAGTTACCACCAAGAACAAGGCCCTTACTAGATGTGTTCCTTGGACTTTGGACTTCCCAGCCTCGGACACTGTAAGAAATCAATTTTATTTCTTTGTAAATTACCTATTTTCAAGTATTTTGTTATAAGCAATAGAAGTGGACTAATACAGTAATTAAGTTACAGAATATCAGGAGAAGTTTACCTCTTTTCTGGGCAAATTGTTAGTGTGTATTTGGTTTTACACAGGATAGTTGTTTTATGTTAAGCAGGATTATGACTTGCTATTGTCCTTATTTGGAGATTAAGCATGGTTTTAAAAAATGTGGATGGGTGCCAAGTTGACAAGGGATGTCCTCGTGATCACTAATTTTGTGTGTCAACTTGACTGGTCCATGGGGTGCCCAGATAGTTTGTTGAACATTATTTTGAACGTGTCTGTGAATGTATTACTGGATGATATTAACAATAAATTAATAAACTGAGTGAGCGGATTGCCTCACTTATGTAGGTGGGCCTCATTCAATTAGTTGAATGCCCAAATTCAACAAAAAGACTGACCTTTCCATGAACAGGAGGAAACTCTTCCTGTCTGACTGCCATTGAACTGGAACATTGTGATGTTGTTGTTGTTGTTGTTGTTTCTGCCTTTGTATTTGAACTGAAACATCAACTCTTCTTTGTTATTGAATCTGCTGGCAACCAGACTGAAACTGTTCTCTTAGTTCACAGGCTTCAAACTCAGACTGTAATTAGACCATTGGCATTCCTGGGTCTCCAGTTCACTGACTGCAGATCTTGAGACTTGTTCATCTTCATCACTATGTGAGCCAATTCCTTATGACAAATCTCTCTGTTTCTCTCTCTCTCTCTCTACAAACACACACACACACACACACACACACACACACACACGGGGTCTTCAAAATGAAAAGGGAAAATGAATATTATGAAAAAACTGCATGGATTTCCAAAATTTTTGTACATCAAAGTAAACTCATACTAACTTGTTATAATATGTCTGAACATGATTTAGTTTGAGGCACTAAGAAGGATAAAACATCAGTTTTAAAAGAGCCCTATCAGAGCAACATGAATTCTGCTAAAATTGAAGCAAGAACAAACATCAAATTTATGGTGAAGCTTGAGTGGAAGGATGGTGAAATCACTGATATTTTATGAAAAGCTTATGGGGACAATGCTTTAAAAAAAATTAGCATTTTACAAACGGATAACTCATTTTAAGAAGGGAAGAGACAATGTTGAAGATGAAGCCTGCAGTGACAGACCATTTACAGTAACAAGTAAGGAAAAAATTAATATTTTTCATGCCCTGATTGATGAAGACTGACAATGACCAACAGAAACAATAGCCAACATCATAGGCATCTCAATTGGTTCACCTTACACAATTCTTACTGAAAAACTACAGTTGAGCAAGCTTTCTGCTCTATGAGTGCCAAAACTATTGTGCTCAGATCAGCTGCAGACAACAGCAGAGCTTTCAGTTTTAAACAAAATCAAGATCCTGAAGCACAGGCAGGATTTATTCTTACATTTTTTAATTTAGGCTTGACTTCAAGCCTAGAATTGACTTGAGAAGGAGTTTAACTGCTTCAGAAGCTACCCCAAAGATCTTAGGGTTTTGATCTAAATACACCATTTATATCCCAGCTCCAACTGAATACTAATAGATTTAGTCAAGCACTCTTACTAAATTCTTGGATTTGCCAGATCAGTTCAATCTGATTTTTCCCCAAGACACAACCCCAACATATATTTTGGATTATTTACTGAATTTGAAACCTGTTATTGTTTATCAAGGAGTGGAGCAAGAGCAAATATGTAATGGAAATAGGAAGAGAGTTAAGGGCAGTAACAATCCCAATAACAGAGGAACAAAGAGTGGCAAGGTGGGTAAAGATACACACAAACACAGCCCTAGCCCATGTCATCATTGAGCCAAGGAAAGCAAGAAACCCTGGGAAGAAAGTTTTTTTTTTTTTTTTCCCTATTCAACTTAGCTGTGTGACCTTGGGCAAATCATTTGACCTCACTAATACTCAGTTTCTTCATCCATAAAAATGTATGTCTGTATGGTGTGACTGTGTTTTCAGATGGGAAATGAGTCCTAGTAATATATATTTCTTAAGAACTTTGTGAGCACTGAATGAAAGCTGTGGTAGAACACAGTATTCACTCAAGGAATAATATTGTATTGTGTGTACATTAAATGGATATTGTCAATTTACTATATTAAATAAATATTTATAAACACCATTTACTAAACCATGATTCTCAAAGTGTGATCCAGGGACCCCTAGATGTCCCAAAAACTCTTTTAGAGTACTGACAAACTCAAACCTATTTTTATAGTAATAGTTGCTATATTTTTTTTTCACTCTCATTCTCTCATGAGTGCATATTAGTTTTCCAGAGGCTACCCAATATGTGATAGCCACCAGTTGAATGCACAAACAGACATGTAAAGAGATTTGCAAAAATGTAAAACAGTACCACTTTTCTCATTGTACTTTTTAAATTTTAAAACAAAGTAATTTTTATTAAAATATATTATTCATACTGATATGTAATGGCTTTATTGTTGTTATTTTTAAGCTAGACATTATATATACACGATCCCTAAAGCATTCCTTTGAAGAATTGTAACAAGAGGTAACACATGGCTTTTCCAGTACAATCCTGAAGACAAAGCACAATCAAAGCTATGGCTACCAACAGGTAGAAGTGGTCCAGTCGAAGCAAAAATGGACCAGTCAAGAGCAAAGGTCATGGCAATAGTTTTTTGGGATGCTCAAGGCATTTTGCTTGTTGACTTTCAGGTGGGCCAAAGAATAATAACATGTGTTCATTGGGAGAGAGTTGTTTCAGAAAGTTAGCCAAAGCTTTAGCAGAAAAAAAAATGCTTCAGATAGTCCTTCTCCACCACCACAATGTCCCTGCTCATTCCTCTCATCAAACAAGGGCAATTTTGTGAGAGTTTCAATGGGCAATTATTAGGCATCCACTTTACAGTCCTAATTTAGCTCCTTCTGACTTCTTTTTGTTTTCTAATCTTAAAAGAAAATTTAAAGGGCACCCACTTTTCTTCAGTTAATAATGTAAAATAGACTGCATTTGCATGGTCAAATTTCTAAGACCCTCAGTTTTTTAGGGATAGACTAAATGGCTGGTGTCATCACTTACCAAAATATCTTGAACTTGATGGGGCTTATGTTGAGAAATAAAGTTTATAGTATTTATTGTTATTTTTTAATTCCATTTTTTTCATGAACACTTTAAAGTCCCCATGTATGTGTGTGTGCTTCTGCATAATATACACATATATATGTATACACACATATATACATACACAACACACATATGCATCTTATTGGTTCTGTTCTCTGGAGAACCCTGACTAATATTTTTCTCTACCTCTTCCCTGAAGAACAGGCAGGATTTATCCTTAAATCTAAATTCTTAATTCTTATTCTTAATTCTTGAGAGAGAGAGAGACATAGAGAGAGAGGGCAGAGGGAGAGGATGTTACAAATTACAAAGTTGTCATATGATTGTGGGGGCTGGCAAGTTCTAAATCTGTAGGGCAGATCAATAGGCTAGAAATTTATAAAAGAGCTGATACTGCAGTCTTAGAGCAAGCAAAATTCATTCTTCTCTGGGAAAACTCAGTTTTTGAAGGCCTTCAACTGATTGGATGAGTTTCACCCACATTATTGAGGGTAATTTCCTTTACTTAAAGTTGACTAATTTTAGATATTAACCACCTCAACAAAATACCTTTATGGTGACATTATTAGTGTTTGATCAAGTGACTCAGTAATATAACAAGCCATGTAGACCCAAAAAGCTAACCATTACACTTTTCAATGCATTTTTTTCCCTTTTTACTAGTTAAATTTGTAGAGAGGTAGGCATTTTACTCTTTACAAACTCAATTTATGTTCCAAGTTCTAAGAAACTAAACATAGATCATGATGGTAACTTTTATGAAAACTACACATTTCCATTCATTTTACACATGGGCATTGAGATTAATCCTCTGATTGGGGGGTGGGGAGAGAATGATGAATAATGTAAATAGTTAAAATGTAATCAAACCATAGGTGGATGTACATCCCCCTTTTGTGCCAGCTGAAATTTATTTCTAGGATTTTTGTTTTACTCTACTCTCACTCAGGGGAGAAGAAAGAAATTCATAAAAAAACAAGCAATAAGCAAACAATCAAAAAGAAACTGAGCTAAGCTATTACTGGACCTTATCCAATATGATCTAATACAAAAGAAATTAAAATATCTTAAGTATTTCTTTATTGATTTTTAAATAAAATATTTTACATTCTGAGTAGTTCTTCATATTAAAAGATTATTCTATATTGGCCAATTCTACTCTACACACCAAGCTGCTGTAGGAAGTGGCCTGGGCCCCTGCACTGGGACAGTGGGGGGCCGAGGGCCTTGGCCACACACCCTGACACCCACAATCAGCCCAGTGATGACCACCGAGCTGCCACAGGAAATAACCCTGGCTCCTGAGCTGGGGCATGGGAGCCTGAGGACTTTTGCACCACCTCCCTAACATCTGCATTCAGACCAGCAATGACCAAGCCACCACTGGAAGCCCTGTGGTCTCCCCTGCAGGAATGAGTGGGGTGCCTCAGGCCTCAACCATACCCTTTGTCTTCCTCTTTCTTCCACTCTATTTCCTTTCCCCTTCCTGTCTTCCCCTCCCACCCAACTGCTCTGCAACAACATCTTCGAATGTAAAAACAGATGGAGCTGGAGACCAACCCCTCCTCCCACAACCAGAGACACTACCATTGCCACTTGGTCCACCCAAGGTCCTGCAGTATGGAGCCGGGGACCGATCCCTCCTCCCACAATCAGATAAGGAGCATGCCAAAAACATCACTTTCATGTGGGGGACCACAATAACCACAGCTGCTGCAAAAGTGGCTAGATGCCACAACTACTGTGCTGATGGCCTGCCAGCCACTCAAGTGTATTGGCACAAGGAGAATCACCAGCAGAAACCAAACCAAAGAAGAGGGTGTCTCTCTCCACAAATCCTATTCCAGAGTGATAGAAGAAGCATCAGTGGGGGACCTGAACACACCTCTTTCAGCATTGGGCAGATCATCTAGGCAACAAACTAACAGAGTAAATGTTACTCTTTCAGAAGGACAGAAGAAATCTAGGGTAATCAGAGGTGGGAGCTGGGACGGAGAGGGGGATGGGGAGAGATTGGATTAGGGGCATAACGAATAAGTATGATTTGCAACAATGTATATGCTAATAATATTGTTTTGATCCACATAAAAAAAATAATAAAGACACCAAGAGAAGAAAAGACACTTAGCGAGGTATTCCTCACACGTATCCCTTCATTTGCTCTGACTGCTACCATCTATTGTGTCCAGGCCTCAGTGGGTAAATAATTACATGTAGGCTGCTGCAGGAGCCTCCACACCTGCTCTCCTGTCCTCCTGGGCATTCTTCAGCCTGTGCACACACCCGCATGCCTCTTACGCTGCTGCCGCTGCTGCCACTGCTGCTGCTGCTAGGTTCATCATCCTAGAGCTCTGTTTATGTCATTCTCCTGCCCCAAAGCCCTGATTTCCTCCCAGAGCTTGCACATCTGTTCACCTGACATTCAAGGCCCTTCTCAGCCTGCCCTCAGCCTCCCTTCCTGGGCCAATCAGGCTGCTCTCCCACAGAGGCCTCCCTGATCCCCATCCAGAAAGGACTTTTCCTCCTCTCAACTAACTGCTGGAGCACACTGAGACTTTGATATGACAAATATCACCTGTGACTTTATATTATAAACACTGTGTAAATTTCATTTTCCTCTCCTAGATAATCATTTTTTTTGAGTACAAACAGTATTTTATATGTCTGAAATCACCAAATCACTTTACTACAGATCTGAAAACAGCCAACCAGGCTTCTGCCTGCTAAAATAAAATAATAAAATAATAAAATAAATAAAATAAAATAATAAAATAAAATAAACAAAATAAAATAAAAGTTAAAAATTCAGTAACATTTAGTACATTCATAGTGCTATGCAAACACTACTTCTATCTAGTTCCCAAGAAGTGTCCATAACGCCGAAGTAAAGCCCCTTACCTGTTAAGCATTTTCTCCCTGCTCTCACGTCCCCCCAGCTCTTGAGAATCACCAATCTTCATTCGGTCTGTATGGATTTAGCTATTCTAGATATGTCATATCAATGGAATTATACAATCCGTGATCTTTTGTTTCTGGTTTCCTTCACTTAGCATGGTATTTGGAGGTCACCCATGTTGTAGCATGTTTCAGTATTTCATTTCCTTTTATGGACAAATAATATTCCATTGTATGTATATACCACAATTTTTATCTCTTCTCTGTTGATAGACATTTGGGATGTTTTCACTTTTTGGCTATTGTGAATAATGCTGCTATAAATGTTTTTAAAAAACCCAAGCAGACAAAAAGAAAAGAAAAAAGAGTAAAGAATTTTAAAAAAATTAAGAAAATGTAAGAAAGCTAGCAGAACACCTTAAGCACACAAACATTCAAATCATGGTTGTTCTAGTTCGGGAGGAGAAAGGAAAAGGAATTGAAAATATATTCAATAAAATTATAGTGGAAAACTTCCAAGTTATTGATAGTGATGTGACTTTCTATGAAGCTCAAAGGTCCCCAAAAAGATTCAATCCAGAAAGGTCCTCTCTGAGACACACATTATAGTCAAACTGGCAAAACTCAAAGACAAAGAGAGAATCCTAAAAACAGAAAGAGAAAAGCATCAAGCCACCTATAAAGGAATCCCCATTAGACTAATAGCAGACTTCTCAACAGAAACTCTACAGGCCAGAAAAGATTAGGATGAACAAAAAGAAAAAGACTGCCAGCCATGAATACTATAACTAGCAAAGCTATCCTTCAGAAATGAAGGGGAAATAGTTTATTTCCCAGACAAAGAAAAGCTGCAGGAGTTCACCACCACACAACCAGCTCTACAAGAAATCCTTAAGGAGTCTTGCACCTGGAACTTAAAAAATGAAAATCACCACCACGAATACATAAGAAAGAACGAATGCCACTGGTAGAGCAGATATCCAAAAAAAGAGAGAAATAAACTATATTTTATAATGTCAAAAAAACAACAACAAGCACTCAAGGCAAAGAATAAAAGGGAAAGAACCAAAGACACTGAAATGAGATAGACACTAATACCATAAGAGCAGGGGATCTGAACACCCCACTGTCAATTTTGGACAGATCATCTAGGCAAAGAATCAGCAGAGAAACACAAGATCTAAACAACACTTTAGACCAATTGGACTTGGCAGATATCTACAGAACATTCCATCCAACAACCTCAGAAAATTCGTTCTCCTCATCAGCACATGGATCATTCTCCAGGATAGATCACATGTCAGGTTGCAAATCAAGTCTCAACAAATTCAAAAAAATTGGAATTATCCCATGTATTTTTTTAAACCACAATGGATTAAAATTAGAAATCAATAACAAACAAAATTCTGGAAATGATACAAACACATGGAAATTAAACAGCATTCCACTTAATGACATATGGGTCCAAGAAGAAATTAAACAGGAAATCAAAAATGTACTGAAACTAATGAAAACAATGATACATCATACCAAAATGTGTGGGATACTGCAAAAGCAGTACTAAGGGGCAAATTTATCTCATTAAATGCTTACTTCAGAAGAATGGAAAGATGGCAAGTAAAAAACCTATTACTTCACCGTAAAGAACTAGAAAAACAAGAACAATCCAGACCCAAAGTTAGCAGAGAAAAAGAAATCATTAAGATCAGAGCAGAATTTAATGAAATAGAAACCCAAAAAACAATACAAAAGATCAATGAATCAAAAAGTTGGTTTTTTGAAAAGATAAATAAAATTGACAAACCATTAGCAACACTCACTAAAAAAAGAAGAGAGAAGAACCAAAGAACAAAAATTAGAAATGAAAAAGGTGATATTACAACTGATACCTCAGTAATACAAGAAATCATTACTGACTACTATAAACAACTACATGCCAACAAATTTGAAAATCTGGAGGAAATTGATAAATTTCTGGACATTCACAAACTACCAAAACTGAGCCAAGAATATGTAGAAAATCTGAACAGACCAATAACAATAAAAGAGATTGAAGCTGTTATCAGAAGGCTTCCAGCAAAGAAAAGCCCAGGACCATATGGGTTCACTGCAGAATTCTACCAAACCTTAAAAGAGGAATTGATACCAATTCTTTACAAACTATTCCAAAAGATTGAAACAGAGGCCATTCTCCCAAACTCATTCTATTAAGCAAACATCACCCTGATACCAAAACCAGACAAAGATACAACAAAAAAAGAAAACTACAGGCCAATATCCTTAATGAAAATAAATGCAAAAATCCTCAAAAAATACTAGCTGACAGAATATACATACACATATACAACACATACAGAAAATTATACACCATGATCAAGTGGGATTCATCCCAGGGATTCAAGGTTGGTTCAACATACACAAATCAATAAATGTGATACACCATATCATAAAATCAAAGACAAAGACCATATGATCATCTCTATAGACACCAAAAAAGCATTTGACAAAATTCGACATTCGTTCATGATAAAGACTCTCTACAAGTTAGGTATAGACAGAAAGTATCTCAACATAATTAAAACCATATATGATAAGCCCACTGCCAATATCATCCTGAATGGGCTTTTCCCTTAAGAACAGGAACTAGACAAAGATGTCCACTCTCACCACTCCTATTCAACACAGTGTTGGAAGTACTAGTCAGAGCAATCAGAGAAGAGAAGGAAATAAAGGGTTTCCAGATTGGAAAAGATTAAGTCAGACCGTCTGTGTTTGCAGATGACATGATCCTATATGTCGAACAGCCTAAAGCGTCTACAAAATAACTCTCAGAGTTGATAAATGATTTCAGCAAAGTTGCAGGATACAAAATCAACACACATAAATCAGTAGCATTTCTATACTCCAATAGTGACCATGCAGAAAAAGAAATCAAGAAAGCTAGCCCATTTTACAATAGCCACCAAAAAAATAAAATACTTTGGAATAAAGTTAAGCAAGGATGTGAAAAATCTCTATGATGAGAACTACAAACCACTGTTGAGAGAAATTAAAGGACACAAGAAGATGGAAAGATATCCCATGCTTTTGGATTGGAAGAATCAACATTGTGAAAATGTCCATACTACCCCAAGTGATAGGCAAATTCAATGCAATCTCCATCAAAATTCCAATGACATTTTTCTCAGAAATGGAAAAACTTTCCAGACATTTATATGGAATAACAAAAGACCACACATAGCCAAAGCAATTCTGAGCAAAAAAACATAAAGCTGGAGGCATAACACTACCTGACTTTAAACTATACTACAAAAATATAATAACCAAAACAGCATGGTACTGGCATAAAAACAGACACATGGATCAATGGACTAGAAAAGAGAACCCAGGAATCAACCCATACACTTACAGCCATCTGATCTTTGACAAAGGAATCAAGTCTATACACTGGGAAACAGACTGCCTCTTCAGCAAATGGTGCTAGGATAACTGCATATATGTATGCAGGAGAATGAAACAAGACCCATACCTCTCACCATATACCAAAATCAACTGAAAATGGAATAAAGAATTAAATATACACCCTGAAACAATAAAACTTCTTCAAGAAAACAGGGGAAACACTCCAGGAAGTAGTACTAGGCACAGACTTCATGAATACAACCCCAAAAGCATGGACAACCAAAGGAAAAATAAACAAATGAGTTTTTAACAAACTAAAAATCTTCTGCACAGCAAAAGAAACAATTAACAGAGTTAAAAGACAACCAACAGAGTGGGAGAAAATATTTGCAAAATATACATCGGACAAAGGATTAACATCCAGAATATACAAGGAACTGAAACAACTTTACAGCAAAAAAACAGGTAACCCAATTAAAAAATGGTCAAAGGAGCTAAATAGGCATTTCTCAAAGGAAGGTATACGAATGTCCAACAGACATATGAAAAAATGCTCAACATCACTCAGCATCCGGGAAATGCAAATCAAAACCACACTGAGATACCATCTCACCCCAGTTAGGATGGCCAATATCCAAAAGACTGTGAATGATAAATACTGGCGAGGTTGTGGAGAAAAAGGAACTCTCATACACTGTTGGTGGGACTGCAAAATGGTGGCCGTACAGCAGCCTAATAATTATGGCAAGCCAACATCACCTCTCCAAAGAAATACACACCCGAAAAAAACTATATATTACCATGCTAATTTTACTACAACTGTTAGAGGAATGGAAATCATCAAGTCAAAGGTATACCTGTACTCCAATGTTCATTGCAGCACTATTTACAATAGCCAAGATTTGGAACCAGCCTAAATGTCCATCATCAGATGAGTGGATAAGGAAACTGGTATATCTACACAATGGAATACTACTCAGCTATAACAAAGAATGAAATACTGCCATTTGCAACAACACAGATGGACTTAGAGAAAATTACATTAAGTGAGACAAGTCAGGCACAGAAAGAGAAATGCCACATGTTCTCACTTATTTGTGGGAGCTAAAACTAAATAAATAAATACATGAACAAATTGGGGGGTGGGAAGAAGACACAACAATCACAATTCCTTGAAGCTGTTAAGACAAGCAGAAAGATATGAGGTTGATGGTAGGGAGGGGAGAGAGAGGATTCGGTGAAAAGACACAAAAATCAACCTCCTTGTATATTGATAAAATAAAATTAAATTTAAAATAAATAAATAACCTTTTTTGGCAATAAATTTCTGCAGTGGACCTGAAAAAAAAAAAATCACTGTGTTAGAATAAGGTGGGTAAGTTAAAAGGAATAGGGAGAGGCACGGGGCTGGCCAGTTAAGTCAGTTGATTAGAGTGGTATTACAACACCAAGATCAAGGGTTCAGATCCCAGCACCAGCCAGCTGCAAAAAAAAAAAAAAAAAAAAAAAAAAAAGAGGAATGAGGCCACTGGATGACTAATGCTTTCTATAGCTGCTGGGCGTTGTGGAGGCCAACAGCAGACAGGAGATGTTGTTTTAGAAAGTTTAGTAAACTCAGAAAAGTTAAGTAACTTGCCCAAAGACACACAGCTAAGGAATGTTTGAGCTGGAATTCAAACCTTCATCTGTCTGACTGCAAAGGCTGGACTGCCTTCACTTTACCATGTTGCCTAGGAGGGCGGTATTTTAGCACAGAAGATACAAAGAGATACCTTGGAAAGAAAGTCAAAGTGGTCTAAATGAGATTCTAATCGGCCTCAGTGTCAGGAGGCACTGTTTCTCTGGAGTAATTTGAATATATTTGCCTCTTTATTTACCCTTTTTCATTCCCCTTAAACTTTCTACCAGCTTTGTTTCCTGTCTGTAGTTGCCACCACCTCTTCATAAGCAGAGGCACTACATGAAAGAGAGTCAACACAGGGGTGCTGCCCCCATGTCTGCCAGCTGGCCTCGATGGCCCTCTCTCCCAAGTACATTCTCTGGGGCCTCCTTTCTGGAGAGGGAGGCATCAGCAGGCTACAGAGCTGCAGTTAAAGCCAAGCACTGTGTCTCCGCCTATTTGTGCCTCCCAACGTATCAGCAGCTCTGTATAATGAAAATCTAAATCATTTGTGTGCACACATAGCAACTGTTTATTTGCTTTTAGCTTTGAGGACTCAGTGGGGGTTTGATGCGTTTAGAAAAGAGACCAACTCTGGGAGAGCCTAATCTCATAAGTAGACGAAACGAAAATTGAAGCTGAAAATGCATCTCTACATCTGAGGGAGAGGCCAGGAATGAATATCCTTAGACTCCAACCCCCTCTAGCTCAGAAAATGCTCTTAAACCAAGGACTCAAGGAGAAGATGACTCCTTGGAAGGGTCCTGCCTGCTGTCTACTAAGAAAGCTTTACTAAGCCTGGTTGGAGATTGATTGCAAGTTTTATAAACAGCACAACTTTCCCCTCAAGCCACCAAGTGGGATGCCTTCCGTCTTTTACAAAATGCATTCACTATTAGTTTTCCTGAAACTTCCATTTTTTTCCCATCACCAGGCTGCCATGGTACCAAATACAATCCTGAAACTTCTCCACATTAGTATTTCTACAGAGAATGAAAGCCAGACCTTGAAGAAAGTGTCTCTAATCACATTCTGAAGGGGCCAGCCCTTCCTGGTGCAGCTTGTTTGAGAGTTTCTAAAGCCTCTACTTCCCAGAAGCTTCCTCATTCCCTCATACTCCCAGGGCTTCCCTTCATCCAGCCAAAACCTCATATTGCCACCTACTCTTGCAGAAGCCAGAATTCCCTTCCCCAGAGACCAGAGTGGGAACTCACTGCCTGGAAGTCACCAGCAGCTGTAAGGGAATGGAGGCAGCCACGCCCCTGGCAGCAGGGATAATGAGAAGTGACATTAGACAGAGGGCATCACCCAAGACAGACCTGAGTGATGTAACATGTGCCACCCCAGCTACAGAAATTTCAACCTTCCAGACAATGCCAACTGGGCAGTTGCTGCCCATCTGGCGTTCTTTTCTGAAAGGAATTTTCTGCTTGATGAGCTCTTAAGAAACACTCAGTTGAATGTGAGTTAGACCAAATGAAGAGCCCACCCCCACCCCTTTCACTCCTCCCCAAGATCAAAGTGGTTCCAGGGTCAGAAAGGGCCCATGGTTAGGCTCTCAGCGTGCATGCACAGACAGGGAGCACGACAGCAGCCAGGCACAGGACAAACAGCAGTCTCTGAGGTCCTTCCTCACTCACTGAGTGCTTCACCTGATGCACGGGCTCTCCTTCTCTGTACAACAGCAGCCAGAAGAGGCAGACTTAGCTTCCAAGAGTTTGCTTCAGGCCACAGGAAAAAAAACCTAGGCTAGTCAGATATCCGTGCAAAAACAAGACTTGGCAGGAAAAAAACTAGACACAGGCAGGGAGGAATTTAAATTTAAGTTGAACATGGGGCTGGGTCCTTCTTTGCATATAAGCCCCTGAAGGCCTGGTTTCTTCACAGAAAAAAAAAAATCCCTTTTCAATCTAGTTCACTTTCCCTAGAAAAGGAAACATTCTGACTAATTCCTACCTACAACTAACTCCTACAGGTGACAGTCATTTTAAGTGGTTCATTCAAATTAACCCCTTCTTGCTCAGTCTTCTCTCTGGGGTGCAACTACCTCACAGTGTGTTTAGGTAGCCGGGTCATGGAGGGCAGGAAAGCACACACTTGCAGGGAGGCAGTGCTGCATCAGGCAATGGTAGTCTGAGGAGCTGAGCCCACTCACTGAGCTGTTCTTTTCCATTTGCCCCTCACACCCCCACGCTCCATTCTCTGCCCTTTCCTGCCATCCTTGGTGCCAAAGGAGGCTGACCTCAATGGACTTAGGCAACAGGCTTCTTTGCCAGCTGGCGTCTGGCTGGGTCTGGCTAATGGCGGACACTGGAAGGAGATCAGAGAGTGGGAAGAGAGTGAGATAACAGATATTTCTTCCCATCTTCCTCCCTGCTATGTTTCATTTGGTCAGAGGCTGCATTGTGCTAACTAAAGCCATAGCTCCTGTCTGGTGGCCCTTCTCACACAGCTACAGTTCTTGCTGGGTTCCAATAATACCATTTCTTTCCCTTGCCCCTTCAGTCATAGGGGAGATAACATGTCCCCACTGTTCAGTCTTTCTGTGCCTCACCATCACTTGTAGATTTCCTTAACCCTGCACATACTACCATTGAACTTGTCTCAGTTAAACTCCATGAGTATATCATCTGTTTCCTGCCAGGACCTTCATTTATATATTCACTGCCACAAATTCTATCCCACGGTGTTCCAGAAGGTTCTGGAGTGATCTGTGTTTTCTCAAATACTTGACTTATTCTCCATACACTGGGCTCTCCCAAATTAAGTTTGCATTACTGTTCCACACAATAAATATGAGATTTAAGCCAGTTCCATTTTTGTTTTAGCTGTTCTTAGTCATCTTTCTTTGGGAGAGGGGATGCTGCAAACCCAATTACAGATGGTCCCCAACTTATGATGGTTCAACTTATGATTTTTCAACTTTAAAATAATGTGAAAGCGATATGCATTTGGTAGAAACCATACTTTGAGTACCCATACAGCTATTCTGTTTTTCACTTTCAGTAGAGTATTTTAAAAATTACATGAGATATTTTACACTCTACTATAAAAAGGGCTTTGTGTTAGATTATTTTGCCCAGCTGTAGGCTATTCTAAGTGTTCTGAGCACCTTTAAGTTAGGCTAGGCTAAGCTACGTTCAGTAGGTTAGGTGTACTAACTGCATTTTCGACTTACAATATTTTGAACTTATGATAGGTTTATCCAGACAACACCCCATCACAAGTCAAGAAGCGTCTGTACATTGCTTCCCTCCCAGTGAAGTGTGTTCAGCTTGCCTTACCTTAAACACTTAATCCAGTTCTATGAGGGAGATAATGCTTGACATGAATTCAATCATCAGTTCCTTACTATCTGTTATTCCTCTTGTATTCCCCATCTTGGTGATAGGAACCACCCACATACCAGAGTGGTCATCCCCAAATTTTCATTTGCCCTCACCTACACACATCCATTAGATATTAAATCCTGCAGCATCTACTTCCTAAATATCTTCCTTCAAAGTCATCTGTCTGCTCCAGCTCCACAGTCACTACCTTAGTTCAGGACTTGATCCTTTTATACCTAGATCATCAAAACATCTCCCATATCTCCCTATTCTCTTTCATTCTCCTCATTTTAGCCAAACTGATCTTTGAAAAAAACACAAATATGTTCATGTCACTTCCCTTTCAATGTCCCTCCTTTGGGATAAAGTCTACACTCCTTATCCTAGTGTAGAAGGTCCCACAGAATCTGACTACTGCTTCCCTTTTCAGCTTCAGCTTTTGCCACCTCCTTTTTCCACCCCTGGCTGTCCTTCTCATGCTGTCTCCATGCTCTTGCTGCCACTGCTCTTTGTCTAGTGCACCCTTCGCCTTGACTGAGTAACTCCCCCTATTCATCTCCCAGACCCATCTTAAGCATTGTCTTCTCTAGGTTGCTTTCCCCTTCACCCCCAAGTTGGGTTAATGGCCCCTCAGTGATCCTTTAGCCTCCTTTCTTCACTTTCCTAGCACTTAACACACTGGCAAGTATTTATCA
This sequence comes from Galeopterus variegatus, assembly GCF_000696425.1. NCBI lineage: Eukaryota > Metazoa > Chordata > Mammalia > Dermoptera > Cynocephalidae > Galeopterus > Galeopterus variegatus. Next base: position 165,349 of record NW_007730548.1, read on the forward strand.
ACACGTCTGTTCATACCTCACCACTATCTCTATTAGGGTGAGAGACTGTGTCTTCGTCTTTATCCCCCGGATTTAGCACTAAATGTGGCATGTAGTAAGATTCTTAAGAAATGTTTCCTGAATAAATGACTAAATGAATGAATAAACTGTGAATTGAGTATACATTTGAATTCACTTACCTGTTCAAGAACACTGACCCTTTTGGGGATGGCATATAATTCATAAATCCAGTTTTTTCCATTTCTCTCCTTCTACATGTAGGGCTATACCCAAACCATGCTGGAATGATTAAGAATAGAAATGGATGAGCTAGCCTTTTGAGTCATAGGCCCTCCCCAGTCACTAAAGCTGTAGTTATGGAACAGTAGACATGGCCTGAATTAACTGGGAGGAAGAGGGAGACAAATTCTGCCCCCAGGAGATACCAATTTCTTTTATACCATCCGTCAGCCTTGAGCACAGATGGGATGAAGGCCAAAGGTAAAAATACATAAGCCCTAGGTGACATCAGGGCCATGTTCTTTCATGTCTAACTCACCCCAGATGGAAGGGAAACCATTTGATGAGCAGTCTTTGAAACAGGCAGAGAAACTTGTATCATGCTAGGAGTGGCTATAGGAGGCAAAAGACCACTGCGGATTTCCTAGTAAGTTATATTGAACTCTGATAGGAATTGCAGTAAGGATCCAGCAGAAACATCCTCATCATCATTGCTGTGAATTCATATTTATTGAGTGCCCAACAAATGCTAGTCTCTTCTCAAAACATTTGATGAACACCATTTCTGTGTCTATAAGGGACTAGAGAATACTTGCCATTATATTTTGATGATAGTCACCAAGCCAGTACACAAAATGAACTCCTATAAATATTCTAAGGCATAATGAGGAAGGGGCCCTAGACTATATGCAAGCATCAGTGATTAATGTTCTCCCCACTGGGAGTCACCCTCCCCCCAAGCTTCCCCACAACTGGGAAGGAAGAAAAGCAGGAGAAAAAAGGAAGAGTCAAAGTATAGTCCTGAGAAAGTCATGAAAATTTGAGCAGTGGTACTCCAGAGATGTTTGGAGGTGGCAATAAATACCAGGGGGAGGGCCATCTGAATGGAGTAGTAGGAACCAGCCCTATCTCCTGGTAACTCCCTGCACAACAGTTCTTACCCAGCCTTCAAGCTTTGGGATAAGCGGTAGACAGGAGCTACGGAACCCTGAAGAGCTGTTTGGTTGTGCAGTTAGTTTCAAGTAAGGATATTCTCCTTATTTTGCATTAAGGAGCACTTTGGGACTTGGGGGTTAGTGGGTACTTGCAGATTGGGTAAACGTTTAAGAGAATCATTGTTGTAGATGAATTTTATAAATAGCCGATGATCCACTGGCTTAAGGGAAAGTGAAAATGAATGACAGGTGGGTTAAAAGGCATGCAAACAGTAGGCTACACTACTGGCAGGTGGATAACAACTGGCCTAGTCTTAATACTTCTTTTTCAGGTCTCCTTTCCCTCCCTTTTCCCACCCTTTCCAATCTTCTTTCAAAGGTCAAGGTTTGAGGCAGCGGTCAAGCTCCATGGCATAAGAGCTGGTGTTCCTCATGATGCTCTCCACCAAAACAGCAGGCTTGGGGTTTCTTCCAGCAAAGCAAGAGAGCCAGGTGCAGATCAGCATGGCTGCAGCGGCTCCACCTCCAGCACAGTAATAGGCCCAGCCAAGCCGACAGGTACCTGTGGAAGCAGGGACAGAGACGTGAGGGATGGGCCCTAGACTATATGCAAGCATCAGTGATATATTCTCTTCTCATATATTCTCTTTGGTAACAAACTATAGAAATGACCCCTGAAAGTATAGTCTTCAAACATTCTCCTTGGGATGTTACGGTTAGGGTGAGACTAGGAAACAGTGAATGAAACTGGGCTTCCCATTTCCTCCTTTCCTCCTTTGCCAATTACTGGTCTTTGCTTTAGCAAGAGGTTATAGTATGTTATTTTCCTGTTAGAGTAGGAACCTGAGGGTGGTGTGGGTGGTGATGGTGTGGCAATGCTAATGACAATGATGACAAGAACAAGTTGATCAGGTGTCAAGCATTATGCTATGCTCTTTGCACATATATGAGGGTACTTCAAGAAGGTTTGTGAAAAAAGAGAATTAAAAGATAATACAAATCTTTTCATAAACTTTTTGAAGTACCCTTGTATCTCATTGATTATTTTAGTAACTATATGAGATAAGCACTCTTATTACCACTGTTTTACAAAAGATGGGGCAGCCGAGGCACAGTTTAATTGTGAAAAATCACGGAGCTAGAGAGTGGTAGAAGCAGGATATGACCCTGGATGATCGTGACTCCAAAGCTCCACACTTTTAACCACACTGATATACTACTGTACATTAGTTTGCTTTCAAAGAGACATATCCTGTATCACCAGGAGACTTGACAGGCAAAATCAAATCCCTTCTTCCTACAGCACGGATGATTACTTGGTAGTAGAAAGACTATTTCTGAGGTGGGAAATTTGGGATAAATTCGACTACCCTGAATGGAAATGCAAAGTAGCCTAACTTGGAGCCATCTTAGACATGTCTCTATCCTAACCTAGTGTTTCAACACCCAGGAAGGGAATATGCATTGGAATCAAAGCCAAGCTTCTAAGGGGGTAGTTTCAGTTTGAAGGGTAATGGGAAAGGTCACCTGCTCAAAAACATCCACTTTACCACCTGCCATTCTATCAGAGGCAGCCTTCTTTGTGTGGCCTTTCAGCAATCTTCTAGAAAATATCAATGCCCAGAGAAAGAAGAATTTCAGAGAGTGCCTGAGAAGAGAGGAAGGCAGCAACCTTCACAGTCTTGCAGAAAGCTTGTCCTGACTACAGCCAGCTGAGAATGTCAAAACTGATCTTCATGACAATTTACTTTCTTAAACTACTAAATCCAGTCTCAAATAACCAATTATTTCTATTCACATAGTACTCAGTGAACCTTAACTTTCCTCCTTTTAATTGACCAGTTGGTGTGTTATAGAAAGTCGAAGATGGCCCCAAATTAGGCTACTTTGCTTTTTCATTCAGGCCAGTCAAGTTTATCCCACATTTTTTACCTCAGAAATAGTCTTTCTACCACCAAAGTCATTACTCATGCTGTCTTGCCTGCCAGAAACACCTTCTCTCCTCTTACTCACCAATTCATATCTTCCTCAGAACATAATTCAGGACTCAGCACTGCCAGAAGCCTTCCCTAATTCACTCCATGGGGCTCAAGTCGCCTCAACCAAGTAGCCCTCCAGAAATTCATCTGTATATGATATACACAGCTGTATCTCTTGGACAAAACATTGGGAGGAAGATTTGCATTTTACATATTTTTATCTGCCCTTTCTCCTCTTCCAGACTGTTGGTTCAACAGTACAAATGTATTTGTAGGACCACCCCTCCCCCCAGGGACATCAAAATCTATGGATACTTAAGTCCCTTATATAAATGGTGTAGTATTTGTGTAACATCCCATAGACATTAATATCATGTCTAGATTACTTATAATATTGAATACAATGTAAAACCTATTTAAATAGTTCTTATAGTGTATTGGTTTATTTGTATTATTTTTATTGTATTATTATTTTTTATTGCTTTTTCAAATATTTTTGATCTATGGTTGGTTGAATCTGTGGATGTGGATCCCGTGGATGTGGAAGGCCAACTGTAATGATGTGAAAACATCTTTTGTGATAAGTCACACTGCAGCAGACATCAGAGAATTAACATGGCTGAGAAATCCTATATGGCAGAGACTGGTTATTTGTTTTACCAAAAATATTCTCTTTTCTTTTGCACAGACAGCATGCGTACTCAGCCTCCTGTTATAGTGTGCATGACCATGGTAACTGAGCCCTGTTCAGGGGAATGTGGACACAAGCAATGAACATCACTTTCAGGGCTGGCAAAAAAAAAAAAAAAAAAAAAGATGTCCATGCAGTTCTCCCTGATTTCTCATGCCTTCTGGGACTAAAGTGCAGATGACCCCCAGGGTGGCCTTGGGAGCTACAGATGGAAGAATGATGCCATAATCTAAGACAGAGGGAATTGATTGGAGAGAGCAGAGTTCTTCCTACCTTTATTCCAAAACCCTCTAATTTTACTTTATATGAGTGAGAAATAAACACTCTGCTGAAAATGAAAGTACAGATGTATTTCTTTCTTTTCTTGACAATGCTTCACATGTTCTGTCCATAGGGGCACAATTTCAGTGTGTGTCATTTAGCCTAACAATACTTCAGAGCTTAGTACGCTTGCATTTTCCCCTCTCAATATTCAAAACTATGGCTTAAATTTTGAATTAAAGTGGCAAAACCAGCTAAAGTATTATTCTATTTGTTTCTGGAATGTGCCATGGTCCTTTACATTACAAGGCCTATGAACATTGTTCCCTCTGCCTAAAATGCTTACAGCATGTGCACATGTACACATATGCTTCCCACCACTCTCTTTGCTTAGTCAATGTTTAATAATTTTTTAGAGCTCAGCTCAGTCACTGATTCCTTAGTGAAGCCTTCCCTGACCTCCCTAAGCCAATTTTTCTCATCAGAGGTTCTCACAGTACCATGTATCCTTCCTTCTGTACTTAAATGGTTGAATGCATAAGTGCTAGTCCTTCAGAGGAGACAGTACTTTACCACAACACCTGAGGAGTCATATAACTTCTTGAACTCCTGTGGCCGCACCCCAGATCATGGTAAAACCCAGATTATAACAGCTATAAAAACAATGCAAACCTCAGAGAGAGAAGGGAGATTTGAAATAGAAGCCTCCTTATGGAAAGAAATTCAACTATCTCCAAAGTGGCCTCCACATGAACAACAGTGGTGGGCTCTGGGAAGAGTGAAATGAAGAATACCTTATTGAGGCAAACAGCCAACAGATCTGTATCCCCCTCCTTATTGCACTTCCCCCTAAACATGCACGAGCACACACACTCAAAGTAAGAAGTTTAGTACAATGCTTTCGGATTCACAGAGTGAAAACTCTGGAGACTGGCAAACCTTCAACTTCTACGATCATGGGGGAAAGGCTGCAGACTTTATTGCACACACTTCATAGACTGGAATCCGAGGCTCAGGTAATAGCCCTAGGAGTTCTCTCAAAAGCAAAGAGGTAGAGGCAGGGATCCAGACTAAGCTTCTTTACTCCCAATCTAGTGCTCTGCTTTTTAAAAGCCAGTTTCCTCTTACAGGACTCTTGACCTTTAAGACCTAAAGAGAGGGCTTCTAAATCGATTTGCAATAGACTCACCTGAGCTTCTCCTCTAACCCCTCCAACAAAAATTTCCTGTGCTCATATAGAAGAGTAGACAGGAGCCAGCTTTGGGGTGGGCCCACAGTAAAGCAACTTCCTCCTCCCCAGCCTATTCCCAATCCAGTCTAGATAAAGCAACAGAAGACTCATCTTGATTCTTCAGTTACCTGTCAGGTCATCCCCTCATTAGAGTAGCAGGGATGTTTCTACTAGATTTGTGTATCCTGGGACCAGGGAAAGACTTCTTTCTCTAAATGAAAGGAATAAATGAATAGCATGTCATAACTCCAAAGCCCTAGGCAGGAAAAACACTGACACAGTGGGCAGTCCCAGAGTGAAGAGCTGTCTAAAAAGGCCTCAGTGAAGCTTATTGATGTCAGAACCAGGTATCACTTACTGGGCTGGGAGCCAACACCAAAGTTCCCATTGCCACCCCAAGTGCATTGTGAATTTCCTCTCACAAAGACTCCTGTTAGGCCACTAAACAGCATCTAACTCCCAGACTGCTGCCACATAGGAAACTAAAGAGAAACAGAGAAAATACATCTTCTATGCAACCCCCTCCCCTCAACCTTACTTGTTATCTGCTTGAGGGAAGCAAGAGGTTATATTATTAGCATTACAAAAAGAAAAAAAAAAGCAAAAGCAGACCTTTTAAGAAATACCTTTGTACTTTGAGAGCTGCTGTCAGAATTCAGCTGCTTCCCAGAAAGCTTAGACGTTGGTCTGATGGCCTACAGAAGAACCCTTCTATAGACAGGTGCAAAAATAGGGAACAGTAGCAATGAGGGGCCACACTTGGTCTCCAGTCACCTTTTGGTAAAGTCCCATGGACCATCACCTGTCCCTAAATCCTATTCTTGAAGTACTGTTGATCCTTATATTCATCTGACAAATATTTATTGAGTACCTACTATGTGCTAGGCATTTTGGAAATACAATCTCATTTGATTTTCACAACAGCAATAATTGTTTCCATTTATAGCTGAGGGAACTGACTTTTAGAAAGGGAAATGACTTGGCCAACTTATAAGTGTCAGAGTTGAGATTTAAATGCCAGGCCTACTCAAAGTCCATGACCATCCATTTCAACTATGCCAGAACAAAGCCAAGGACACAAGTTACAATGGTCTGTTTTATGGGAAAGTAAATGCCTTCAACCAATCACTTCACTTTTCTTGGCCTCAGTTTCCTTTTCTTTAAGTAGAAGTAATTTTACTAAAGAGATTTATGAAAGCTCCTTTCAATTCAAATTTTCCATTATATGGAGTTCTGGTCAAGATGGCAGGACAGTCCCAGCATCACTCTCTCCCACAAATCAACCAACTTACAAATATAAAAACATAACAACAGCCAAGTTGGGGCCACTAAAGCTCAGGCGAAGAGGAGGAGAGACCTACAGAGTTTGTGAAGGTGGGAAAAGTCGTGATGAAAGAAAGAAAAAACTGCTTGGAGCATTTCGGACCACGGCCGCTTTAAGGCTAGAGCTGCTGAGTGCATGGAGCAGGAGCTGGCAGAAGCTGCAGCTGTGCCCTTCAGATGGAGTTGCTTGGACATGGCAGGGGAGAAGAGGGCCTTGGTGGCCCTCAGGCCAGCAAGACCACTAATAGGGTTCCCATGGACCCACGCAGGAGCAAGGATCCAGAACAACTGAAAAAAGGAGCCATTCAAGGTCGGTGAGTCATCACAAGGGACTGGCATAGGGCCCATCCCATGGGAAGTGTTTGGAACACGGGCAGTGGTGGAGAAGGACCCACTGGGGGAACACTGGGACACAGCAAGTTCAGCTGATCCACCCCCCAATCAGCACAAGACCACTCAGAGGAGACTGGTCAAGAATACAGAATTGCATGGGGTGCAGTTTGAGGAAAAGACTCAGGCCCAGATCAGAATTTCTACACAACCCAGATGCACTGGTTCTCTGGAGAGCAGGAAGTACATATAAGGTCAACCATTAAACCCTGAGCTGCACAAAAAGCCTTCCCCATGGAAACAGCAGCAAAGCAGCAATTTAGCTCAAGCACACAGCTCAAGTACTGGTTCCCACAGGAAGTTCCCCCATTTTAGAAGTAGGCAAAGGACAAAAAATTAGTTCTGGCCCAGGCACACCACCAGCACCCTGGGGCTTGCCCGGAGTCCTGAGGCATAGAGCCAGGGACCAGAACCCCCAAAACCAGGCACACCACCAGCGCCAAGAAGCATGCCAAAAACATCACCTCCATGTGGGTGGCCCACCACAGCCACCACAGTAACCATGGCTGCCATGAAAGTGGCTAAACATCACAACCACCACACAGATGGTCCACCAGCCATTGGAGTACAATGACACAAGGAGAGTCACCAGCAGAGACCAAAGAAAAGAAGAGGATGTCTCTCTCCACAAAGCCCATTCCAGAGTGACAGAAATCATCTGCTCTATGATAATATTGGGGGACCTGAACACACCTCTCCACATTGGACAGATCGTGTAGGCAACAAATCAACAGAGTAGCCATTACTCTTTCAGAAGGACAGAAGAAATCCAGGGTTATCAGTGGTGGGAGAAGAGGATGTCTCTCTCCACAAAGCCCATTTCAAAGTGACAGAAGAAGCATCTGCTCGATGATAATATTGGGGGACCTGATCACACCTCTCAGCACTGGACACATCATCTAGGCAACAAATCAACAGAGTAACCATTATTCTTTCAGAAGGAGAGAAGAAATCTAGGGCAATTAGAGGGGGAAGGGAGGAAAGAGAGAGGGATGGGGAGAGATTGGACAACGGGAATAAAGAATTATTACTATTTATAACACTATATATGCTAGTAATATTGATTTGATCAACATATGTCAACATGGAATCCCAAAAATATGTATAATCAATAATGATTCAATTAAAATAAATAAATAAATAAATATAAAATTTCCATTATACTATGAATGTGACAAGTGCTTTAAGAGACATAAGTAAATTACCATAGGAACATCCAGGGAAAGAGGAATTATTTGCAGCTGGGAAAATGCAGGTTCAGGTAAGGCTTTCTAGAGGAGACAGCATTTCAACTTGGCTTTGGTAGTGGGAAGTAGGCATTCCAGGCAGAAGGAGTGGTTGGTGTGAGCAAAGTTATATGAGTGAGAAAGTAGATGACATGTTTCAGAAACAGCATGCCATTCAGACTTGTTTCAGAAAAGGAGCTACAGTTTGCAAATAATGAGCTGAATGTACATCAAGAGGGGCCATGAAATCTGTCATCTTTCCCAACAAGCAGTGGGGAACAAAGGAAAGTTTCTGATCAAGGGATGATATGATAGAGCAAGGTTTCTCAGCCTCAGCACTACTGACATTTCAGGTTGGAAATGTGTGTGTATGTGGTGGTGGCGGGGGGTGGGGGAGTTGTCCTGTGCATTTGTAGCACCGTGGCCTCTACCTTCTAGATGTCCACAGCAACTTATCCTTCCCCCAGTTGTGAAAACCAAAGATTTTGCCAGACATTGCCAAACACTACCAGGTTGGAGAGGTTGCTTCCCATTGAGATCTACTATGTCAGACGTATGGTTTGGAAAAGTTAACCTGAAAGCTCTATGTAAAAGATTGGAGGTAGATGGAGGCTATAGGCAGAGACAGCTAACCAGAGGCCAGGGATGCTGCTACCCAACCGACAATACATAAAACATCCTCCCACAACAAAAAATGATCTGGCCAAAAATGTCAATATTGTTGAGACTGAGCAACCCTCATATAGGCAAATACCAGACACTGACACTTGAAATTCCCTTCAGAATAAATCTTGACAACTGAAAGATTAGCCCAGTTAAATGGAATTTCCTCCCTTAGGAATGGCCATGCATGGTTCCTTCTTGACCTGGGAAGCAGACCGAAACTGAGGCATGGTCACCCTTGAGCTTTCTGGTATGCTAGCCCAGGAAAGCTAGGGATGGTCAAGGAGAAAGACCTCACAAGGTACTGAGGAGGAAGAACGGATTCCCTGGGAGTCAGGAGACTGGAGTTTTTGAAGAAATCTTTTAACCCCACTGTGTCTCATATTAGGTCTCTCACCATTAATATGTGGGAAACAATTAAGTACCTGCCTAAAGACAGGGCACTAGGACCAATGATTTCTTGAAGTCCCTTGAGAAACAGCCAGGATCACTGCTGCCTTGCCTTCAGATTTAATGCACAAATTCTGAGCCTCCATGCTAGACTTGTTCAAGGGCCTGTGTCCTTAGAAAATACTGCAGTGAGCTGACATCGCACCTAGAAATTTTCTCTACATCCATGCATGGGTGTCTGTGATAAGAAAGATTGGGTGGTAGGATAGGGGGAAAGAAGAGGTTCTAAGTGCAAAATTAGCTTTATGCAAAGCTTATGGATGAGCCCTGAGATAAGCCTGTTCCTTTTTGTGCTCTTCTGTATCGTTTCTAACATCCTATCTGTGAGTCACACTATCCCAGTGTTGAATTTGCTGTGACAAGATCCCTCATAAAAGTTATTAAATCATCACTCAGCAGTGGGCCTGACATTTAAATCAAGACATGTTGCTTTTATTCCAAGTTGCAAATCAAATTCATTTAGAGTTTGATTCTGTTTCTTTTGATTCAGCATTAAGTTGTGTTAGTACAGCTCTACTGTTCAGAAAAGAAAATTGTAGCTGGCTACCAGTTACACTGACCACCCTCCCTAGAGCCCTGGTTCTATGCCCGTCAAGGGCATGGTGTCTGGCCAGCTGTCAATGGGTCATTATGAGCTCTTGGGAGGAGTTAGCCCCAAACCAATGATTGTGGTGTGGCCTACCACTGGTGTGGGCATCAGAGTTAGGAGTCAGAGTCGAACACGGTATGACAGACAGGCTCCCCTGTCAGCGGCATGTTCAGGGTGGCAGCTCAGAAGCCAAGAATGCTGGAGAATTAATTCAGAGAAAGGACTTTTCCTTGGATGAAGAAGGAAACAATGTTGAAAAGAAAAGGCATATAGAAATAAAGAGTGGGGTAGGTCTGTCTTTTTACTTTCTTGAGTCTTCTCTTTCAGAAAATCATCTGATGGAATTCCAGGCCACCAAAAGTTTGGAGGAAGAGACAGGGAAACAGGGATATAGCAAGCTCCTAATGACAACTAATACCGCCCAAACTGACCAGAGCTAGATGAAGTATAATGGAACTTTCAGGTATATGAAGGTGTGATTTGACACAAGTGTCGCCAACAGTCAAATTCTGAGAGCTGCTACTCTAGGAAAGAATATGCTTGTGACCCAGGATCAGTGGTAAGAAGCCCTGGATGTTGGTGTGATAGGGGAGGCTGATGGTGGGGGAGGTAGGATTGTGAAGTAGCTTGGAGCTTCAGGTGGAGCAAGAAGGAATAAAGCTGTTTGGAGAATGAGTAAGTGCAGGTGTGTAGAGAGGGGGCTGTATTCCTCTACAAACATGAGATCCAAATTCTAGGAATTCTTTGAGTTAGAAGAGTGGGGGTGTTTCAGGTAGAGAGCAAAGAGAACAATAGTGACATCTTTTTTTTTTTTCCATCTAATATGCTCCAATTAACCAGGAAAGTTAAGAGACACTGCTTTGGCCTTCACTAGGCAAAGTAAGGGAAGGAGTGAACCCAAGTATGGAGGAGGACCAACAATGGGAACCTGCAGATCATCCTCAACCTCACCCCCCAGTAGAGAGGGACAGGACAGATATGCAGAGAAGTGTGTTGGCATCACCTGGGGAGCCTTCACAGCCATCACATCAAGCCAGCTGCCTGGACTGGCCCTGGGGGCAAGACCCTCAGCTACAGAGATACCTAGAATCCTTTGGAATTTGAGGGAGTAGAGAGTGAGGAAAAGGAATAGAGAGAGTTCAAAGAAAAGAAAGAGACTGAAGAAGGGTCAGTGGGGCAGGTGGAAGAAGATGAGAACACTAGAAATCATGGCACGTGGGGATTGAGAGGCGGGAGTATCGAGCTCTTTACCAGACCTCTTCCTAGTGAGGGCAGTATTTTTTCTGAAGCAGACCCAGCTCAGGAAAGCCAACTGCTCCCCCATCAGTGTGGCACCATATAAGTTCATGAAAACAGGCTACAACCCATCTCCCAAACTGCTGTTTGATGTGCATGGCAGGGGTGAGGGAAAGGAAGGGTTGCTATTGCTGACTCAGCATATTTTTGCCATGGGGACCTGAATTTTGTGTTAGCAGGAGCAGCAGGAATTTGGAAGAAGCTGATGGTCCCATCTGTTCAGAGAGATACTGTTGACTTTAAGGTCTCCATAGGTAGCAACATAAAATCATTTTCAAGGCAGCCAAGCTAAATGAGCAGAGAACTTTCTCTGCTAGGCTCACAAACACAGATGAATAATCTTCCAAGATAAAGCAAAGCCAGCGAATTCACAAGCAATTGCCAAACACCCCACCACAGCCCCTAGTAAAAAGGCAGCCAAAGCAATGAGAGCAGCTCCAGGCTGCTCTCCAGGCTGGGCATGAGTATCAACAGCAGCCCAGATTGGAGGCCCAAAACCTACTGAATATTCCAGAAGCCTGCCAGGCTCCCTTGCCAGAGAAGAGGGGAAAAACAACCCTCTGAAACTTCAGTTGTTCAGGTAAACATGTTATTGCTACTAGCTACAGACTATTTGACATAGCCAGGGCTGCTAGGGAAGTAGAACATTCTGGGTTTCTAATTCCATCTTGGTCCAACCCAATGTTCTAAAGGGTAAGGGAAGACCAGGACACATGCTAGAAAGTCAGGGGAGCACTTCGTGAAGAGCTAAGTCCTCATGATGACAGAGATGCCCTGATTTGGCTGATTTTTTTTCTCTCATACACACTTCTGCCAAGCAAATTGAATCCTTCTATTGAAATCTTCCTTGCCACTACTGAGCATTTGCTTCTGACCTTTCCTCATGCTGTGCCAGCCTGAAATTTCCTATTTATATCATTTCTTGTATATCTATCCTGAGTTTTAGCTACTCTGCTCATCTTTTTCTTCAATGAGGGAACCATGTCTCAAGCCAAATTAAATTGTGCTTCTGGGTCTTTCTCCAGATTGACCCTCACCTGCTCCTGAAAAAACTTCTGTGTCACCTTGTGTTGCCTTTTATACAGTTCATCAGCTATACTTGGAGCAGCTCCTCAGAAGAGCTTTGGGCACTCTCCCCCAGGAGACAGGTCAAAGACCAGCTAACCAGATATTAGAACTTCCTGATTCAGCATCAGCTGTCTAGGACACTTGGCCTCTAAGAGATCAGCCCCTTGCCTCTAACATCTGCTCAATAGCCCTCTGCTTACATTTGCTTACATTCACTTGAACTCTCTCAGCTAATTAAGTCAGCACTGGAATAGTAATAGTTAATATGGTCAAATGCTTCCACATGCCAGGCACTGTAGTAAGCTCTTTAAACATACTGTTCTCACATAGGTAAGATCAACAACCCAGATGAGTGAAAGGGAGCCAGAGGCAGAACTGGGACAAGTAAACAGACAATTAGTATAACAGGTGCTCTGATACAGAGTGCTACCAGGATACAGGTGAGGGGCATCAAATCCAGTTGAAAGGGGGCAGGAAGTTTTCAGGGAAGAGTAAGAAGCTAGCTAGGTAAGGAAAGGGAGAAAGGTATTCCTAGCAAAGGGAGTAACACATGCAAAGCTGCAAAGATGTGAAGGAGTGTGATATTTTCAGGGTGGCTGGGCAAGAGAAGAAGATAGCGTGATACTGGAAGTGATGGCCAGCTGTAGGCCTTACTGGGGAACTATTACTGAAGAAGGGGGATGACATCAGATTTGCACTTTAGAAATGTCACTTTGGCCACAGAATGGGAGAAAAAATAAATGGCGTGCAGTACCTTTGGGAATAGGGAAAGAGTCAGGGGCTGTTTTCAGTAATCCAGATAAGAACCTATATTAAGGGAAAGAAGATAGATTCTAGAGTTGTCATTGTGTGCCTTAGCATTTCAACAGTATTACTCCTTGTGACAATACCACACATTTGGGATTGACATTATTATGGTTGTATTTATTAGATATCCATTATATATATGTATATATCATATCTCCCCAAATAAACCATAAGCTCCTTGAAGACTAAATCCTTGGATTCTTTGCATTTTTTACAGTGACTTATTCAGCATCTTGTATACAGTGAGTAGCCAGAATATGTTTATTGAGTGACTGTTATCCATTTTTGATATAATCCTCAGATACTCAAGAATGCTAGAAGGCCAGACCCAGCAAGCTGACCTAGCTCAGGACTCAAGAACTAGTGCCCCCTCATTGCAGCCATTGACTTATCCCCATACCAACAATGCCAGCTTTCAGCATTAGCTATTTCCATCCATGCTCCATCAGCCAACAGATATACACTGTAGAGACTTTTCCAGAGTCCAAGGTCCCTGGATAATAACAAATGCCACAAATAATATCACCCAATATGAGTATAGCACTTGACAATTTACAAAGTACTTTTTTTATCCATTATCTCATTTATTCCTCTTTCATTTGTTTTATTTATTCATCAGGTCCCAGCCAGAGACAGGGATATTATTCTAGAGGAGTGAATTGAGCATCCAGATGAAGTGTGTGACCAAGGTCCCTGCTTAGTCAGAGGGTAGAGATTAGGCCGGGATCCATGTGTGCTGGAAGTCAGTGTGGTGTGAGAAGAGACTGGGTGAGAGTTATAGGGAACTGTATTTGAAACCATGTCTTGTCATTTATAGTCTGAACCTCTGGGGCAAGTCATTTAACCTTTCTATGTTTCAGCTTCCCCATGGGTAAAATGGCAATGATACCACCTACGTCACAGAGCAGCTGTGAGGTTCAAATAAGATGACACAATGAAAACACTCAGCACAGAGCCTAGAAAAATTAATTTCTCAACTCCTCTTTCTCTCAGCTAAACACTCTGTCAACTGGTCCACTAGTTCCCAAAAAAATGTCTGGGGAGAGCTTTAAACTACAGATTCCTAGGCCCTGCTCCAGATCTACAGGTTTCGGTCTCTAGGGAGAGGGCCCAGATGATTCTGATGCACAGCTGGGTGGGACCACCTGAACTAGACCATGTCGTTAGCCCACACCAGTCTAGCTTTTGGAGGAAAAGCAAAAGGGAATTGTCATTTATTAAGAACTGACATTGTGCTTGATGCAGTGCTAGGGGCTTTCACTTGAAAGATACTATTTCTCGAAATTTGCCTGGAGGAGGCTTGGTGACTGTGGGGAAAATAGAATAATTTAGTCAGGCTCCTTCCCTCAGGTCTGGCTGGGGGGTCCAGCAGCACATTTCTTGTAAACAAGTTGTGTGGATGGAGTTAGTGTGCATGTGCACCCGTGTATCTTTCTAGTTAGTTGCTTTTGTGTGTTCTGCAGTTTGTGAAGCAGGCTGGAGGCAGAGAGCTCCCCTCTAACAATAGAACATGCTTACTCTGCTGGCAGCTACTCAGTTTCAGTTTTTCTTTGGACCTTGCCAGTAGCAGTTGAGTTTCTGAGTTTCTCTGTGGACTGCGTAGCTCATAGTGTTGTGTGTGCTGAATAAAGACTATTCCTTCTTCAACCAAGGCTCCAAGGACCTTTTTGCTGGTTACCTAGCTCATAGACCTGCATGTGAAGGGTTTGTGAATGGGCTTGAGGGGTCTGTGAGCTCCAGACCCTACCCCTAGCTCTACAGTGACAATGGTTTGAAAAAGTCATATGACACAGAACGTATATTTCCACCCCTATAACTCTAACTTCACCAGGGAATTGCTCCTAGGATTGCAGTTGTCCCTGGTTTTCCTCCTGATTCCTGCCTTTGAAACCCATTTCACTTTATTAATAAACCTTTGGGGTTAGTCTAACCTATAACAATAATAGCAATAATATCAGTTATTATTAACAGTTATTGGGTACAGGCCCTGCATTAAACGTATTAGGTACATCATCTTATTTCATCCCCCCGAGAGCCCTGTGAGATGGATGCTACAGTATTAGCATCCCCATTTAAAAATGGGTTTTGCTTTTAAACAACAGCTTAGGATACACTATCATTCTACAGTAGACAGGGAAAGCCAAACACTCAATAATGGCAAAGGGGGAAGAGAAAGCCGTCGCCGAGGTTTATAGAAGGAATTCCAGTGGAAACAATGAAAGCAAGGAAATTAAGTGCGAATCATTCACATTGTTTGACCTGAGGACCAGAGGCAGGACTCAGAAAGAAGCTGAGAACAGAATGTATTTGCCTGACTCTAGTGCCATCGCGTGGTAGTCTGATGTATAGACAATCGGTTCCGAATTGTGGATTCACTGTCTGAGTCATTGAGCCTACTTGGTTGGCCCTCTTACTGTGGAAATGAGGTCAAGTAAAGTGGAGGACCTGTCCTTGAGGCCTTTGTAAGAGCCTAGTCTCATGGAGTCAGCAAGCTGGAAGTCATCCTAGTGTTTGACTACTCCAGAGGTGAGCACCCTTTTTCATGAGGATTAGAGTTCAGAAAAGGTAGAAATGTTTATCAGTACCATCATTGTTTTTACTATTCACAATGAAAACAGCTTAGCATCCCATGGGA
Organism: Galeopterus variegatus; assembly: GCF_000696425.1. Taxonomy (NCBI): domain Eukaryota; kingdom Metazoa; phylum Chordata; class Mammalia; order Dermoptera; family Cynocephalidae; genus Galeopterus; species Galeopterus variegatus. The sequence continues at coordinate 181,112 of NW_007730548.1, forward strand.
TGTACAGAGTCTCATTACTTTAAGCACTTCACTATTTTGAAGAGAAGATGATCAGTGAGAAAATCTAAGGATAGGTCGGCTTTTTAATCTTTTACCCCTTATATCTGTGTGGCATTGTTTTCATAAAGCACATTTATGTGCAATTTGTGATTTCATGGCCAAAACAATTCCTGAAGGTAGGTAATATCATCTTTAGTCATGGGGAAATAGGCTTAAAGAAGTGAAATGACTTGTCTATGATGACACAATTAGATAGAAACAGAGCCAGCCTACAATTTGTTCATTCTGTTCAATGAAACATTTAGATAGTGCTAAGAGTATGTCAGATATTGGGGATATGCAGCTGAATTAAGCTGCTCCCTGGTCCGCTTATCCCCTCCTGCCTCCTCCAGCTTAGCCCAGCTTCTCCTCTGGATGGAGACTTCTCTGTGTGTGCTAGATGGGCAAGTAAAAAACCTTAAGCAACACTGGAGCTATGACTTTCTTAGGACTGGCTACCAGGGCCTTCTGGCTGATGCTGCCCCAACAGATGAGTTACTCTGGGCAATCGCCTTGGCCAGTCTCAGGCTCCAGCCCTACGGATGAGTGATACTAAAAGGCTCTTTCCCTCTAGGAGAGATGCCTTAAGTAGTTTGGTTTATTTTGTATTGTATATATTCAAGGTGCACAGCATAATGTTTTCATAAACATACAGTGAAATGATCGCTACACTCAAGCAAATTAACATATTTAACTCCTAACATAGTTGCCTTTTGTGTGTGTGTTGTGGAGGGCGGTAAGATCACTTAAAAGCTACTCTTCTGCTTTTTAAGAACAAAATAGATAAATATGAAATGATATCAATAGGCCTTACCATAAAGGTAGGCAGGTCACAACAAGGAGCTAGGTAGGTATCTGTAGCCTCTGGTAACTCATCCATCTAGTCCAATGCTCTCTATGTAAAAGCAGGGAAACCAAGGCTGAGTGACCCAAGCAAGCTTAGGAAAATGAAAACCCAGCTGTTCTGATACCCTGGCCACGGCTGTTTCTACCACACTCTGCTGCCCCTCTGTGGGCATGAGAATGTGTTAAGCTACTTCATTGTCGTCTAGTGCAACAAAACAGACTGTCCATAAAGAAGGAAACTGACAGAAAGGAAAGGTAACAGGAAATGCCTGGAAACTGAACCCACAAAGGCCAAACCCCAAGTCACCATAAAAGGGTTTAAACTGGCAAGAATGAGAGGAAATGGTGAGAAAGCAAAGGAAATGAGCCTCTGGGAGAGGAAGCACAGGGAGCACAGACCAGGCCTTTGGGTCGCCTCTACTGCAGGCCTTTGCCAAGTTGGGTGAGTCCCCCCTCCCTACCAGAATCCCCTGCAAAGAGGCTCTTGAGAATTGGGCTGACTCTCTACCAGTAGCAAGCTACATTTAATGCCGCCTATTGAGTTTTGTATGTATGTATTACATCACTTAACCTTCTCAATAATCCTATGGAGAGAAATACTATTACCAATCCCTATTCACGGAGACACGGAGAGGTTAAGTAGTATGCCAGGTTTACACAGCTAGTAAGTGGCAGGGCTCAAATTTGAACCCAGGTCTATCTACCATTAACCTGTGCTTTTATCCTTCATGTATATATACTGGCTCCTTGCTGTAATAGGTCCTTTTTCTAAAAACTAAAGTACTGGGAACATTTTCATTTCTACAACTGGTATCAGTATAAGATGATGATATCAGACAGCAACTATTGACTGGTTACTATATACCAAACACTGTACCAAGTGTATTGCATGTGTGATCTCATTTAATCCTCACAACTCCACGAAGTGGCAACAAGCTCATAAATGCTGAATAATTTTCCCAAGATCACAGAGCTGAGGATGTAGCTATGCTAAAGCCCACTCTTAGCATGAAGCAACCTACGCCCTGCCCTCTTCTCATGGGTTCTTACCTGTTCTTACCCTGGCTCACACTGCTTTTGACGCCAATTAGAGGCTTGGTGAAGAATAGCTAGAAGGTAGAATTAAATGAATCAATTTAACATTGAACTACTCCAGAATTTATTTGTATGGGATCAAGTCCATGAAATCTTCATTTGATGGCTAGAATCCAATTAACAACCAGCAAAGCACCTTTCTCAGCTTAAATCTTTAATTTACATAATAAAATTAAGGTGTGGGAAAGGCATTGCACTTGACAGGGCTGTTGCTGGGAGCCTTTGTCTAACTTTCCCCTTCTTAATGAATGGGTGACTCATTCAACAGATATTGGATTACAACTGAGAAGCATCTACAGTGTGTGTGGGAGCCAGGAAGCTAGTCTCAGGTCACTAGTTATGCGGCCTTGAGAAAGTCACCTGCACTTATTGGGCCACAGTAGCTATAAATGAGCTCACTGATAAACCTCCCATTATAGGTTTCAGTGCAAGCACCTGGTTAATATTTGTTTGTTGACTTTCTGTTTTAAATACTTGATTGTTAGTTTTTTCTTTAAGTGAAGAAAAGAGGAAAGGGAGCCAATTTCCTGAACTGTTCAACTGAAGACTGGTTGGTGAGAGTCAGGAAGTGATTTTCCAGAGGGGTGGAGCAAGCACCAGGGCAGTACTAGGACAGCAGCGGACCTGTAAAACAGACCAGGAGACAAAAATCTTTGATTTTCTTTTTATGTCTTTCTAGCTACTCCTTCTGAGTCTCCTTAGTAGGCTCCTCTACAGAGGAGTATAACAGCTAAGAGCACAGACTCTCAAGCCATGCCGTTCAATATGGTAGCCACTGGTCACATTGTGGCTACTACATTTAAATTAATATCTAATATCTAGTATCTTTCAAGAAGATACTAGAAACAAAAGAGGGAGTGGAAAGGAGGAAAAACTTTTGGGGGGCAAGGGGTTTGGGATTCCTTTTGCAGTTGTATGTTTTTGTCTACAGGGCAGTGTCTTCCCCAGACCCCCTTCAATCATTGATCCTTCCCCTCCCCCAAACACACACAATGTCTTTCTCTCAAGAAGGAAGACGGAATTGAGGAGTACATAAGGAGAAGGCATCCCAGAAGACTAGAGAGAGGCCCCAAGTAGACTGTATACGATCACAGAACATGTGAAGTACAAAAACTTTTGTATATCTTTCTTCTATGATAAAGTTTAGCAGGACAATTTAGGTGCCTTTACTAGTGCAAGTCAAATCTAAAGGCACTTTAAAATTTCCCGTATATATCCATTCCACTGGGACCTCTTCCAGAATCCCATCAGGTCCAGCCACTGCCTTATTTTTACTCCGATCATACTAAAAGATTGACAAAGGACTGAGGCTGAGGGTGAAGGTGGGAAGACAGGATGCAATACTGGGTACTTTCCATGATGTTTCAGACATTTGTTTCTGAAAACAATAGAGCTAAAGTGTATCATAAAGAAAAAAATTCTCAAATGACTCAAGACATTCTCACCAACAGTGAGGGAGAAAAAGCCACTGTTGCACACACATGGCAGTGAATTAGGAGACAGCCTCCATTCACTGCTCTGCCTTTAATGTGCTGTATGACCTTACACAAATCACTTTAGCTCTCCATGTCTCAGGGGTTCCTCATTATAAAAACAGCATATTACTGTCAGCTATGCAGGAGTTTTTGAGGATCAGATTAGATTTTATTCATGAGAACATGTTGCAAATGTGATCCATTGAATGATGATACAGACCTTACCTTATTTTTTTATTTTTTATTTTATTTTACTTTGTCAATATACAATGTGGTTGATTATTGTGGCCCATTACCGAAACCTCCCTCCCTCCCTCTCCCCCACTCCCTCCCAACAGTGTCCTTTCTGTTTGCTTGTCGAGATACAGACCTTACCTTAGAATTAAGTGCTATTGATAATGCAATGGTTTTATAAGCTTGCTTAAAAACAGCTATGTCCCGTTGGAAGTATTTAGCTTCTCTAATTTCTCCGTGGGGCCTATTTGGGTGTCCCCTGTCTATAGGCCATTGGGTATGAAAGAATTATCTAATTGCTTGTGGATTTAAAATCTCAGCAAGGCTTAAATATATATTAGGAAATTAGTTGAAATCTCTGTTCAAGACTCTTACTTAGATTTCTTTATGATATAACAGCATAAAAACTCTTTCTCATTGCACCTTCACTTCCTCAAGGACCTTGCTTTTCTGCATCAATCTGTCTCCACTACAGGATCATTCCGATCAGCATTCAAGCATTCGGCCATCTTAGACAACGCCTCTGTTCATCTCACATTCTCCTCCAGCTACTGCTCAGTTTCTTTGCTCTTCTGTACAGCAAAACCTTTTGAAAGAATTGTCTGCATACACTGCCTTCACTTTCCTCATCTCACAATACCTCTAATATCTGTAACTCCAAAATAGCTCATCTTTCTCTGATCAACTCCAATGGTTACTTCTCTATGTTCAACTAGTAACTTGCAGCAGAATTAAACAGTTGACTACACACTCTTCTTTGACATATTCTATTTCTCTTGGCTTCTGTGATCCCACGTTCTTGATTTTCTTTTTATGTCTCCCTAGGTTCTCCTTCTGATTCCCCTTAGTAGGCTTCTCTGCAGAGGAGTATAACCGCTAAGAGCACAGACTCTCAAGCCATACTGTTCAGTTTCGTAGCCACTGGTCACACTGTGGCTATTATAGTTAAATTAATAAAATTAGATTAATGAAATTACATATTTAGTAAAGTTAAAATTAATCCAGTCCCTCAGTTTTACAAAACACATTTTAATTGTTTAACAACAACGTGTGGTTAGCAAAGCATTGGACAGCAAGATACAGAACATTTTCATTATTACAGAAACTTCTGTTGGATAGTGCTGCCTAGACGAGACTTCTAGGATTAGAATCTCAGCTCTGCCAGTGTACCAGCTGAGTGACCTTAAGCAAGTTAACTTAATCTCTCTTAACCTCGATTTCCCTTTCTGTAAAATGAAGCTGATAACTTTCTTGTAGGTTGTTGCTAAGATGTAATGAGTTCTTGTATGTATAGTGAGTGCCATATAGGAGTTTGCTATGATTGCACAATCTTTCCATGTTGGGATTTCCCATGACTTGGACTGGGCTCTCTTCTCTTCTCCCTAGCTAAACTCATCTTGGAGAAGTCACTTTACCTCTGTGTAAACTCATCTTCCTCATCATAAGATGAAGATAATAAAAGCACCTATTTCTTTAGGTTGCTGCGAAGATTAAATGAGATGATATATGCAAATTGCTTGAATAGTGCCTGACACATAGGAAACATTCACTAGGTGTTAGCCATTAGTAATATCATAATCATTTATTACTATAACTTTAAGTATCACTTATTTACTAAAAACTCCCAAATTCTTTTTTTTATTATTTTTTAAGTTTAAATTTGTTTTATTGGGGTTTATTGGCTATGAATATTCATGAGATACAAAGCTGATCGTCACCCCTCGTGCCCAAGATGTGAGGGCCAGATTCATACTGGCAGCATGCCCATTACCACAAATTGCATTTATACCCCCTGACCCCCACCCAATTATCCCCAACTTCCCTCCCCCTCTCCCCCCCCCTCCACTTTGTAGCCCAAGGTATGTTCTCTCCTTCTGCAAGTCCAATGCACCACTGTGGCCTTTCTTTCCTTCCTTCTTTCTCTCTTATCCTTCTCTGCTTTGCTTATTTCACTCAATATAAGTTTATCCAGCCTCATCCATGTTGTTGCAAACGGGAGAATTTCATTCCTTTTTATGGCAGAATAGTATTCCATGGTATATATATACCACAGTGTCCTTATCCAATCATCCATTGATGGACATTTAGGTTGGTTCCACGTCTTGTCTATTGTAAACAGAGCTGCCATGAACATGGGAGTGCAGGTATCTCTTCAACATGATATCCATTCCTCTGCATATATACCCAGAAATGGGATTAAAAATTCTCAAATTTTAAACTCGAGGCCAGATCCCTCACTGAGCTACAGACTGCTTGCTTGAGATCTTGCTTGACGGATATCTTGAAAACCTGTCTAAACTGAATTTCCTTCTGTCTCTTCACAGTCATAGCCACAGTTGCTTCTCTTGTAGTCTTCTTCATTTCTTGACATCTCTTCCCTTCCCCACATCAAATCTATCACCCTGTATAATTGATTACATCTTTAAAATATATTTTCAATGAGTCTACTTTACCCAGCCCCACTGGCATCTTCACCCCCATCATCTCTTTCTAGGTCATGGCTCTATCCCCCAGCTGGCCACCACCATTATAGCCATTCTTCACAACACTGCCAGAGGAACCTTCCTAGAATATAAATCATATCCTGTCTCTCCCCTTCTGAAAACCCTGCAAAGGTTTCCCAATGTTAGGATAAAATACAAAGCCCTGTAAAGTCTGACCACTGCCTTTGACTCTGAGATAGATCATCTATTACTCTTCCCATCACTCTGCTCCAGCAACACTGGCCTCACAGTGCCCCAACACAAGTGCTTCCCCACTCTAGGGCCTTCATATCATGTTGTCTCCTTTGTTGGAACACTCTTCCTCCTGCACTTCACTTGGTTAAACCTATCCACCATTCAGCTTTCTTCTTAAATCTCACATTCTTAAAGAGGTTTTCCCAAATGCTCCCCCAATTTAAATTAGATGCTCCTCTTTTATTCTTTCATAGAACCCTGTCTTTTCCTTCATAGCACTTATCAACACTGTAATTAGGCACCATGAGGACAAATACCATTCTGTTAGCCAGTATAGCCCCTGTCCCTACTAGCACAGTGCCCATCTGAGAGTCAGGAAACCTAGGCTGTGTGATTTTGCAAGTCCAGTTTTAGGCTTCAGGTTTCTCATTTTTAAATCAAGGAGGTTGGCCCAACACCCACCCAGGGGTCCTGAAAGATGGGGGCTAAGGGCCTTGCCCCACCACCGGCCAGCAACAGAGCCAGCCCTATGCCCGCCTGGGAGTTCTGAGAGACAGGGGCCATGGGCCTCAGCCCCGCCCCCGCCACTGCACATCCAAGCCAGCAACGGAACCAACCCCTGCCTGGGATCCTGAGACGGGGGCCAGGCCAGCCCCATCCCTACCCGCAACCAGATCCTGGAATGTAGTTTTTAACACTGTGTGTTTCTTTGGGGTGTGTGACTTATCTACTCATGTCCTTCAACAAATTTCTGCTTAGATTTTTCTAATTCATTTTTAGTTCTTTTTGCAATAAGGATGTTAATCTTTGTATGTTTAAAAAAGTAGTAGAGAGTTTAAGATGGCAATGGGTCTGGAGCAGGCGTGCCAGAAGACAGCGCAAGCCTGAGAAGTGTGCACTGTGCTGCCAGAGTACTATTTGCATTTCCAAGAGCAACAAAAAATGAATAAATCATTGATCAACTAATCTACAATGACAAAAAAGCAACTACAGATTCGAGGATTTAGACACAAAAGAAGATTCCTGAGAGTGCCCAAGCCACGCTGCGGGACTGAGTGAGCAGCCCGAGGCAACAAAGGCCAAGAAAGACACAGAAATGGAGAGTAAGGCGCTGGACCGGCCCAGCTCTGTGAGCTCTGTGAGTGACCCCCAGCCCAGCCCCGCTTGCAGGGCAGACGCCCGCCCGGCTCCCGCCTACCACACCAGGCTAGGCACCAGCACTATCACTGCCTCCATTTTCTCGGGTGGGGGCGGAGCCGGCCAGCTCGGATCGGCCAGGCCTGCCCTCCTCGCTAGGCGTGGCTCCTCACTGAGCCGTGCCCCTTGCGTGCCTCGGTGCGTGACCCCCAGGGCCTGCGGACCGGCCTACAATCCCACTCCCCCCGCAGATCTCTGGCGGGGCTGGGGGCGGGGGGGCGGAGCCGGCCAGCTCGGATCGGCCAGGCCTGCCCTCTTTGCTTGGCACGGCTCCTCACTGAGCCGAGCTACTTGCGTTCCTCGGCGCAGGGACCCCCCGGGGCCTGCAGACAAGCCTACAATCCCACTCCCCCCGCGGATCTCTGGTGGGGCTGGTGGCGGGGGGAGCCCCCCAGCCAGCGTCAGGAGGGTAGGAAGGAGGAGCCCGCCCAGATTGTCACTCCACCACACCCTGGGCTTCGGCCCCAGGTAAACTTCCTGTTTCCGGGACGCAGATACCATCTCTGTGGCCATCAGTTCGGAAGAACCCAAAACTGATCTCTGGTTGGGAGAGGTGAGGCCAGAGCGCTCTCGAGCTCCCTTGAACCTGTCGGAGAGCTGACTGCTGGTGGGTGCCTGGGTCGGCTCATGCTGGGGGGATACAAGGAGGAACTGGGTGCTGTGGGATCCTCCCCCAAGGAGCTCACACCCTGGTGTCAGAGATAACTCAACTACACATATAGCCGCAGTACAGGGCAGAAAGTGAGAGGCCCAGAGGAGGCCTTATCCAGGGCCACAAAAGCACTCAGAGCGTCCCTA
>NW_007730549.1:0-2270 GCF_000696425.1 Galeopterus variegatus
TTTAAAATTTATTTACATTTTTCAGAGAACATAGGTGGAACACTTTATGAAATAAGCCAAAGTCTTCTGGTAATATGACAGACTAGGATGGTGGGACAAACCCACCCTCTGGCTCTAAACACAAAAATTATGAACAAAGAGGTCCCACCCATACCCAAGCACTGGAGGGGCATGCAGGCCACCCACTGACCCCCCAGCTGTCCTGATGAGTGCACCAGACCCATGCTGCACCCTGTGACTGATGCAGCTATAGGCCTGCCCAGAACAAGCACCAGAAGGGCCTGCTCACTGACCAATCGGGAGCCAAGGCAGCCCACTACATGCTCAACTGAAGTGATACAAGAAGAGTCACCAGCAGAACCTACAGAGGAGGAAGTCTTCCTCCTCATAGTCCATTTAGAGTGATAGAAGAAACAAGTATTCTACCAGATGACCAAACATTAGCATTAAAATATTAGAACTACAAATAAACAAAAAGATATGACACCACCAAAGGAATATGGTAGTTCTCAAGTACCAATCCCCATAAAGCAAGAAATCCTTGATGTCTGAAAAGGAATTCTGAGAATCCTTGATGTCTGAAAAGGAATTCTGAGCACTGATCTTAAGAAAACTCCAAGAAATAAGAGAAGAATCAACTAAAGAATACAATGAAACAAGAAAAAATATCCAGGGTGTGAAGGAGGAAATTTACAAAGAAATTAATAACTTCAAATAGAATGTAACAAAACTCCTAGAAATGAAGGATTCTCCAAATGAAATAAAAAACAGAACAGAAAGCTTGAGCAGAAGGCTAGAGCAAGCAGAACAAAGAATTTCAGAACTCAATGGTGGTCTCTTTGAAATAACCCAAGCAGACAAGGAAAAGGAAAAGTGAATTTTAAAAAATGAAGATAATTTAAGAGAGATAGCAGACAACCTCAAGTGCACAAACATCCTAATCATGGGTATTCCAGAAGGGGAGGTAAAAGGAAAAGTCATGGAACTTATTCAAGGAAGTAACAACAGAAAAATTCCCAGGTATAGGGAGGATGCAGACCTTTAGATCTAGGAAACCCATAGCTCCCCAAACAGATTCAATCCAAAAATATCCTCTCCAAGACACATGATATTCAAACTGGCAAAACTCAAAGACAAAGAGAGAATCCTAAAAGCAACAAGAGAAAAGTGTCAAGTCACCTATAAGAAAGCCCCCATGAGACTAACAGCAGACTTCTCAACTGAAATCTTATAGGCCAAAAGAAAATGAGATGATATATTCAAAATACTTAAAGAAAAAAATTGCCAGACAAGAATCCTATACCCAGCATGGTTATCCTTCAGATATGAGAGAGAAATAATGTATTACCCTGACAAACAAAAATTATGGGAGTTCACTACCACATGACCAGCCATGCAAGAAATACTCAAAGGAGTCCTGCATCTGGAATCTGAAAAATGGTAATCAATATCACAAATTTACAGGAAAAAGAAAAACCCACCATTAAAACCAAGACACAAATGAGAAAGAGAAAGAAGTTAAATCATGTCACCTCAAAAATACAACTAATATTGAAGATGAAAAATAAAAGGGGAAGAAAGGGACAAATGATATTTAAAACATCTAAACAAAAAGCAATATGATAGGAGTGAAGCAATACTTATCAATAACAACCATAAATGTAAATGGATTAAACACCCCATTCAAAAAACACTGACTATACCAAAAACACTAGACCCAGCCTTTTGCTGTCTTCAAGAGACCCACCTCACCTATAAAGACAAACACAGACCAAAAGTGAAGTGATAGGAAAAGATATACCATCCAAATAGAAACCAAAAATGAGCAGGGGTAGCTATTCTTATATCAGATAAAATAGACTTCAAACCAAAAACCGTAAAAAGAAACAAAAAAGGCCTCTGTATAATGATAAAGGGATCTATCAGGCTAGAGGGCATAATAATCACAAATACGTGTACACCCAACACTGGAGCACCTAGATATGTAAAAGCAAATACACTTAGACCTAGAAAAACAGATAGACCCAAATATGATAATAGTGGGTGATCTGAACCACCCCCCACAGTGTTAGACAGATCTTTCAGGCAACAAATCAACAAAGAAACACAGGACTTAAACTACACCTTAAACCAATTGGACCTGGATGACTCAACAGAACATTTTATCCAACAACTAGAGAACATCAGCATGTGGAACATTCTCCAGGATAGACCACACACTAGGTCACAAATCAACTCTTATCAAATTTTAGAAAGTTAAAATCATCCAC
>NW_007730549.1:3306-12480 GCF_000696425.1 Galeopterus variegatus
AATGGATAAATTTCTGGACACATACAAACTACCAAGACTGAACCAAGAAGAAATAGAGAACATGAACAGACCAATAGCAAGCAATGAGATTGAAGCAGTAATCAGCAATCCTCCAACAAAGAAAAGCCCAGGACTGAATGGCTTTACAGATGAATTCTATCAAATCTTTAAAGAAGAATTAACACCACTTTTCTTCAAACTTTTCCAAAAAGTTGAACCAGAAGCCATTCTTCCAAACTCAGTCTATGAGGCCAGCATCACCAGCATACCAAAACCAGATAAAGATACAGCAAAAAAAGAAAATGACAGGCCTATATTCCTGATGAACATAGATGCAAAAATCCTCAACAAAATACTAGCAATATGATTGCAGCAACACATCAAAAAAATTATACACCATGACAAAATGGGATTCATCACAGGGATGCACGGTAGGTTCAACATATGCAAGTCAATAAATGTGATACACCACATCAACAAAGTTGAGGATAAAAACCATATGATTATCACAATTGATGCAGAAAAGGCATTTGACAAAATTCAACATCCCTTCATGATTAAGACTCAGCAAATTAGGTATAGAAGGAAATTATCTCAACACACTAAAAGCTATATATGACAAATGAACCACCAATATCATCCTGTTTAACATAGTATTAGAAGTACTAGCTAGAGCAATCAGGCAAGAGAAAGAAATAAAGGACATCCATATTGGAGAGGACAAAGTCAAACTGTCCTTATTTGCAGATGACATGATCTTATATAAAGAAAAACTCTATCAAAAAACTCTTAGAGCTGATTAACAATTTCAGTAAATTTGCAAGATGCAAAATCAGTACCCAAAAATCAATAGCACACTACAGTAACAAACTAGCAGAAAATGAAATCAGTAACAAACTAGCAGAAAATGAAATCAGTAACAAACTAGCAGAAAATGAAATCAAGAAAGCAATCGCATTTACAATAGTCACCAAAAATATACCTAGGTATCAGTTTAACCAAGAAGATGAAAAATCTCCACAATGAAAACTACAAAACACTGCTGAAAGAATTTAAAGAGGACACACAAAAAATGGAAAGACATACCATGTTCTTGGATGGGAACAGTTAACATTGTGAAAATGTCCATTCTATCCAAAGCAATCTATAGATTCAATGCAATTCCCATCAAAATACCAACAATATTTTTCACAGAAGTAGAAAAAGCAACCTTAGCATTCATATAGAGCAAGAAAGACCCCAAATAGCTAAAGCAATCCTGAGAAAAAAATAATAAAGCCAGAGGCATAACACTGCCCAATTTCAAATTATATTACAAAGCAATTATAACCAAAACAGCATGCCACTGGCATAAAAACAAACACATGGATTAATGGAACAGAATAGAAAACCCAGGTATCAACCCACATACTTATAGCCAACTGATCTTTGACAAAGGCAGCAAGAACATACATTGGGGAAAAGACTGTCTCTTCAATAAATGGTGCTGGGAAAATTGGACATCCATATGCAGAAAAATGAAACTGGACCTGTACCTCTCACCAAATACCAAAATCAACTCAAAATGGATTAAAGACTTAAATATAAGTCCTGAAACCATATAATTACTAAAGGAATATGTAGGGGAAACACTCCAGGTAATAGGACTGGATAAAGACTTTATGAACATGACCCCAAAAGCACAAGCAACAAAAGAAAAAATAAACAAGTGGGATTACATCAAACTAAAAATCTTCTGCACAGCAAAGGAAACAATCAACAGAGCAGAAAGACAACCTACAGAATAGGAGAAAATATTTGCAAACTACGCATTCGACAAGGGATTCATATCTAGAATATACAGAACTCAAACAATTATACAGTGAAAAAACAAATAATCCAATTAAAAATGGGCAAAGGAGAAGAATAGACATTTTTCAAAAGAATACAAATGGCCAACGGGTAAATGAAAAAAATGCTCAGCATCACTAGTCATCAGAGAAATGCAAATCAAAACCAAATTGATATATCATCTCATCACAGTTAGACTGGCCATTATTAAAAAGACCAAGAATTACAAATGCTGGCAAGGATGCAGGGAAAGGGAACTCTTCTACACTGTTTGTGGGACTGTAAATTAGTGCAGCCATTATGGAAAACAGTGCAGAGGTTTCTCAAATAACTACACATAGAACTACCATATGATCCAGCAATCCTGCTACTGGGTATATATCCAAAGGAATGGAAATCATCATATCAAAGGGATACCAGTACCCCCATGTTTATCACAACTGTATTTACAGTAGCTGAAATATGGAACCAACCTAAGTGTCCATCAATGGATGACTGGATAAGGAAAATGTGGTATGTATACACAATAGAATACTACTCAGCCATAAAAAAAAAAATGTAATTCTGTCATCTGCAGCAACATGGAGGAGTCCAGAGAAAATTATGTTAAGTGAAATAAGCCAGACACAGAAACAGAAATACGACATGTTCTCACTCATAACTGGCTGCTAGCAAGGAAGTAAGAAAGGGAGGGTGGGAAGGAGGAAGGAGGGAAGGAGGGAGAGATGAAGGAAGGCATGAAGGAAAGAAAGAAAGACCACAACAATAGGTTGAACTTTCAGAAGGAGAGAACAATCCTAAGGTTACTAGAGATGGTGGGGAGGGAGGGAGGGGGTTGGGGAAGTGATAGGTTGGGTAAAGGGCATAAAGAAATATCACAATTTGTAAGAATATGCTAGTAATAAATTTAAAAATTTAAATAAAAAAATTTTTTCATCTAAAAAGAAAAAAAAAGAATGAATAAAATCTGCCTTTTTTGAAAGAGATAGCCAATCTTGAAATAAAGAAAAACACTCAGATGCCAGAAATAAAGATAGAAATTAAAGCCTGAACTTCAGTCTGAGGCCATGATGAACACAGGGATTTTGGTTCTGAATTTAGTCTTGAAGGGCCAGGGCTGGGCTTTGTGTGCCCACACAAGGACATCAGACTTCATGGCAAACCCACGGAAGATTGAACAGCTGGAACAGAAAGCCCCACAGTCCTGCAAGAGGGAATTGGGAAACTTTCCCACGGTCCCTTCCTTTAGGGCCCTGGGAGAGGGACAAGGACATGAGAAGCCAAAGTATGAACCTGAACTGGAACAGAAAGCCCCACAGTCCTGCAAGAGGGAATTGGGAAACTTTCCCACTGTCCCTTCCTTTAGGGCCCTGGGAGAGGGACAAGGACATGAGAAGCCAAAGTATGAACCTGAAACATGAGCCTGGAAAATTATGTAAGAACTGGGACCCCTGGACCCCTGGAGCCCAGGACAAAATAGAAATTCCTCTGTTCATCACTATTTGGTGAACAATTGATTTCATGAATTTGAAAGAGAGAGCTTAAAATACCCCAGGTCGCAAACTATAGAAGGAAGCAAAACACCCTGAAAGAGAATCAGCAGACATGATGAACAAAAAATGAGCACAACTAATTACTGCAAATAAAAATTGAGATAAAAGGACTAAAAAATAAATTTGTGGAAAATTATGAACAATAAAGAAAGAAGGAAAACCTAAAAACATGTAAAGTCAATCTAAGAAGTCACTAGGTAGCTTTAAAAAATAACCAAACACACTTATAGAAATAATTACGATAGAATTAAAAATCCAATGGGATTTCTGGGTTGCATTGTGGCTTAGGTTTGTTTGTTTGTTTTTAACTTTGTATTTTGAAATAATTTTAGACTAAGAGAAAACTTGCAAAAATAGTACAGAGAATTTCCATATACCCCCACTTAGCTTCCTCTAATGTTAACAGATTGCATAGACATAGCACAATCACAGAAACTAAAAAAATCACATTAGTATAACACCCTTTATCAATATGTAGATTTTACTCAAATTTTGGCAGTCTTCCCACTAATGGCCTTTTTTTTGTTCCAAGATCCAGTCCTCAGAATCACTTTGTGCTTGTTTTTCATCTCTCCTGAGTCTCTTCCAATCTGTGACAGTTCTGCAGTCCTTCTTTATTTTTTATAACTTTGACACTGTTGAAGAGTACTGGACAATCTGGATTTGTTTGGTGTTGTCTCATAGTTCAATGATTTTAATCATTTCTGGTAGGAATACCATGGTAGTAATAAACTTTTCTCATATCAAGGGGTGCATGATGTCAATACGCCTTATTACCAGTAATGCTAACTTCAGTCGGTTCGTTGAGTTGCTGTCTGTTAATCCATTTATTCATTCCAAAGCTACGATTTTCCCTTCCCTATTTAATAAATATCTTGGGGAGATCCTTTGAGACTACATCATTATCCTTCTTCTCCCCAAACTTTCACACATTGATTTTAGCATCAATTGGTGTATGTTTCCAGCCATAATTATTACTTTGCTGTTCTGATGGTCATTTTCTATTCCCCTCATTCCTACAGAACATTTACTCATTGGAATTCTTCTGTAAGGAAACATCTGCCCCTTCCCTTACCCCATTTATTTATGCATTCAGTTATTTATTTTTATGAGGATGAACAGATGGGTATTTATATTATGATATTATTCTATGGGTTATAATCCAATACTATTACTATTTCACGTTTCTCAAATTTTTCCATATTTGGCCATTGATCACATTCAGGTGGCTGCTGTTCCTTTTTAACCTCCTTCCATCTTTTTTTGAGCACTTTTGTAATGTGAGGTAGGCTTGGCATGTCCACTTCCTTAAGTACTCTTGGTTGCTTTTATTGAAAAATGGTATCCAGAAACTGAGATATGGTTCTAGATATTCCCATTACTTCTGTGGTGTTATTGACTCTAGCCTCTCAGCCTAGACAGAGCTTGGAAAACTAAGCATGCATATAACCCATGACACATAAAAAAAGAAACTAAGACAGTGAAATAAAAAAACATACAGTATAAATATATATTTTATGCTGAAAATACATAATTACTAGCTCTGGGAAAAAAAATCTAGAAACAATGAATAAACCAATAGCAATGAATATACTTAGCACCCAGTTTGTGATCTCTATGTAAAGGAAACAGTTCTTTGAGGAATTAGCTGAGTTCAAAACTGGGACAAGAAATTAAAAGATGAGCCTGAAACCTCTTGTCATACCAGAAAGTCAGAAGCTATGAAAGACAATTGTAGTAATGGGGGAAGGGGGAAGGAAAGAGAAGCGAGAAAGAGAATCCGCTCAAGAACTAATCTGACCAGCACCCTGCTGGACGATGATGGAACAATTTGGGCATCACTAAGAATAATCTCTCAAAAAATGACACTAAAGAGAGAAACAACGATCTGTGGAGTAGATTTGCCCCTCCAATAATGAAATTGTCATTTGATAGTATGTAAATCTAATTGCAATTTACAGGCAATAGAGGGGAAAGATAAACATGCTAAATGACACCATGAAGATGCAATCATCAAAGTAAGTATTTAAGAGTCTCTATAGGAACAAAGAATTACCTAACATTATCAATGAATAATTGCAAAGAAATAAAAATAAGAGGGAGAGAGAGAGAGAGAAGCTATAGATTAAGTGAGACTTATGAGACATTAGTCAATTGCATTTATAGAATTTATTTGTGTCCTAATTTGAAAAAGAAAATAAATCTTTTAAATATGGGAAAAATGTAAACACTAACAAGAATACCTGATGATACCAAGGATTAACTTTCTATAAGTCATGTTTATGATGAGTTCTGATTTTATAGAAATATATACTGAAATATTTATATATAAATCTGTAAGTCTATAAATTTCTGTAATTATTTGGGTAGTAAAATTATATCTAACATTATTTTTAAAAGCAGATGAATTAAACAGTTAATTACATTGTTGAAAAGACCTAAACTGGAAGAGTAATTGCATGAAATAATTCAGAATGTCCCATGGAGACAATTGGAAAATAAAAGTTGCTAAGAGTTGTTTAGAACAGAATGAGAAAGTCTAACATGTATCTAATAGGAATTCCAAAAGAAAATAGTAGATGAAAAGAGGCAGAAACTACATATGAATAAATAATGATGAAGAACATACAAATATTAAGAAAAATGTGAGCCTCAAATTAATGAAGCCCAAAAAAGTCCAGAGCAAAACAAAACACATATACATAAATAAATCCAAGCCTAGTTACACTGTAGGAAAACAATATATTATAAAAAGCTAATAGAAAACTAATAAAAGCAACCAACCCAAAAGAAAAAGGAGATTACCTTCAAAGAATGAACTCGACTGATAACAAACTTCTTATTAGCAAAAGGAAATTCTAGAGCACAATGGAATAATTCCTTTAAAATGCTTAGACAAAACATATGTCAACATAGAATTTTGTTTTTACACAGATAAATTGTCATTTAAAAGTAATAGTCAAGAATTATTTATAGAAATATATAGTATAATATTCATAGACCCTGACTAAAAGAATTAATAGAGGATGTGCTTCAGAAAGAATGAAAAATACAAGTGGCAATGAACAGAGAAATGAAAGACTCGTTGGTAGGACTAAGTTTATTTATTTATTAAATATTTTTTAGAGATTAATGCTTTAGTTGGGGTTCAGAGATGAGGTAGAACTGGAATAGTACTGTAATTACAAAAATAGTTGCTACTCTTTACCTTTCCCTGGAATCTCTTTCTCTACCCCTTGAACATGGACTTGCTCGACCAATGGATCTGGTGGGTGTGGTATCATCCCAGTTCCAAATCGAGGACCCGAAGATGATAGCTGCTTTCACTTGTTCTCGTGGCACTCTGCTGCTGCCATGTGAACAAGCACAGTCTGGCCTGCTGAATTATGAGAGACACATGCAACAGTCATCTGCACCCAAGCCAAATGGAGCCAACTGCCAGAATGTGACTGAGGCTGACCAAGACCAGCCAGCCCCCAAACCAAACTACTTGACTAACCTATGCAGGCCAAATGCAGGTACGTGAGGGAGTCTAGTCATTATCAGCTAACCCAGCCCAGAGGAGCAGAACTACCCTATTGACCCACATACCCGTAATTAATAAAGAATTGTTGTTTTAAGCCACTGTATTTTGGGGTGGTTTGGTATGTAGCAATAGCTGTTACTGGTCAACAATAACATAGATAATTTGAGGCTATGGATATGAATAAAAACTCTAGTTTTTAAATGTACTTCAAGAGGAAAGTAGAGATATTAACTTACTTAAAAGTGCATATTACAAATTAAGTAACTACTAACAACACAGAATACAGTTAAAATTTTCAAACCAGAGGCACCATTTAAATAATAAATTAAACCCAAACCAATCTAATAGAAGATATAAAAGAAAAAGAAGCTTAAAAAAGGTAAATAGAAAATACAAAATAGTAGAACCAAATCTAAATATAAGAACACATAAACAGATTAAAATATGTCTTTAAATATATTTACATATTAGATTTTTTAAAAAATTATATACTGCTATGTGGTATTTCAAAAATACATTTCTATAATTAAGGAAAAGAAATTAAACATGAAAGGATGGGACTTCAACATTTAAAATATAGAGAACTATATATGCTACAGTTTCCTCTCAAAACAACAATATTAAATTTAAAAAATTATATACTGCTATGTGGTATTTCAAAAATACATTTCTATAATTAAGGAAAAGAAATTAAACATGAAAGGATGGGACTTCTACATTTAAAATATAGAGAACTATATATGCTACAGTTTCCTCTCAAAACAACAATATTAAATTCTGAATAATACAACAGATGGACAATTTTTAACATCTTATTGATTTTAAAGAGCATTAGTGATAAGCAGAAAGTACCTCTTTGGACCCTTCCAAGGAAGGAAAAAAACAAATAAAAAAACCCTCTGAACTGACACCAAACCCTGATTGTAAACAAATGTGAAGACTGGCGTTGCCCAGGAGGAAGTGCTGTTGCCAGCTCTGAGGTTCAGAATAAATCTCAGGCTGTAGCAATTTAAGAAAACTGGAACTGGACCTACCATTTTTAAGTAGGGTAATCAAAGGGGGCTAAGTGGTACCAGATCAGTAGCGCCCCTGGCTCCAAACAAAGGCAGACAGAAAACCTCACTAGACCACCTCTGCGGCCACCAGTTCGGAAAAACGCCTAGCCGATTTTTGGTTAGGAAAAGTGTGGTTGGAACGCTCCCGGGCTTACTTGAGCCTGCCAGAGAGCTGAATTCGGGTGGGCGTGGAAGTCAATCCACGCCGGGGGGATTCAAAGAGGAACTTTGTGCTGTGGGCTCCTCATCCGAGGAGCTCACGCTGAGAAACCCCCACTCAGTGCTACAAAGCCACCCAGAGCGATGGGTAGACTGTGTCCAGGAGAAACCTGAAAGTATTCCTGGGCGGGGCCAAGGTGAGCGGGCGCTTGAGGACATGGCTGACAGACGGGGTTGCAGTAGACACACCCCAGCTCAGAGAGGGGAGGTGTCCAGTTATGGAGGTGGAGACTCAGCAGGAAAAAAAAAAAAAAAAAACACCTTGTAGGCCGCCCGGTAAGATCCAACAGCCCCACCTAGAGTGCAGACTCGACAGAAAACACACAACCTGTGGGGCCACCACAGCAGGATTCATCAACCCAGCAGAGTCCAGACTGACCAGAGAGGAGCCTCCCCGGAGAAGCCCAACTCTCGAGGCAACCACACACACAAGTCACTAGAGGCCAACTGAGCCAATAGGGTCAAACCTGGGCACTGTGAAACCCCCTGCCAAAATGAATAAACATCAAAAAAAAGATAACAGAAATACAAGAAACCTAGAAAGTACACCACCAAAGATTAATAAATCTCAAACTCCAGATCCTATAGAACAAGAAGCCCTTGAAATGAATGACAAGGAATTTCGAGTGATAATTCTAAAGAAATTGAATGAGATAAAAGAAAACTCAGCTAGACAGCATGATGAAAAGAAGAAAAGTATACAGGACCTGAAAGAGGAAATGTACAAGGAAATCAACGTCCTAAAAAAAAATGTAGCGGAACTTGCCAAACTGAAGAAGTTATTCAGCGAAATAAAAAACACAATGGAGAGTTTAACCAGCCTTAACGGAAGTTGAAGAGAGAACCTCTGAACTTGAAGATGGGTTCTTTGAAATAACACAAGCAGACAAGAAAAAACAAAAAAGTATCAAAGACATTGAAGAAAACCTAAGAGACATATTAGACAACCTTAAGTGCTCAAATATCTGAGTCATGGGTATTCCAGAAGGGG
>NW_007730549.1:16724-46406 GCF_000696425.1 Galeopterus variegatus
CTAAAAATACACAAATAAATTCACTCACACACACACACACACACACACACAAAACCGGGGGTGGGGGGGAAGAATATATAACAACTACAATTTCTTTGAAGGTGTTACAATAAGCAAACGGAAAGGACATTCTTGGGTGCGAGGGGGGAGAGGGAGGAGGGAGGGAGGTTTCGGTGATGGGTCATAATAATCAACCACATTGTATATTGATAAAATGAAAAAAAAAAAAAAGAAAAAGAAATCTGGAAGCTTTCTCAGAAGGCTGAGGAAGCTTCTATTCAGAAATTTCTCAGCAACTTCTCCTTATTTCTCATTAATCTGAATTTGGAACTATCAACTATCAACAGTGGTGTGGGATGACCTCACACCTCAGCCACATGCCCCTAGATGATATCACAACTCAGCCACATGTCCCTAGAGTTAGGATTTATACATTGGGTGAGTTGGGTGGGAGGGTGGGGGAGTGTTGAGGAGAGCGATCCTATAGAATAAAAGAGACTTTAGAAACATATCAATAAAATGTAATATGTGAGTACTATTTGGATTCTGATTCAAATAAACCAATTGTTAAAAATGTTTAAGGTAAAGAGGAGGGGTGTAGGTGGGAATATTGACAAAATAATATTGGTTGGGTGATGAGTATATTGGGTTTTATTTTGCTATTTCCTTTACTTTTATTTAGAAAAATTTCCTTAATAAAAATTTTAAAGTTATCCACCTTAAAAAAAAGATGAAAATACGAAGAAAAAAAAAAAAAAAAACCTTACTAGATGAAAGCAGTCAACAGCTATCTTGAGTAAAAGTCCACGAAACAGAAACTGGCGTATTTGCACTTCAGTTATTGAATTATAAGTCATTGGGAAACTGAATATAAATAACTATGATATTTTAAAGGAGAGAGAATAAAATAATGAGAAAAGACCAAGAGTGTTTCAAAATTCTTCAAGCTGATTTGGAAAACAATAAGAAAGAACTTTTAGAAATTATAATATTTGAAAAAGAAAAATTAATGTGGGACAAATAGCAGATTAGACACAGTTGAAGGGAGAATTGTTGAACGGCAAGACAGACCTAGTGATTTAGGAGAGTGCTTAAGAGGCAATCAAGTAACAAGGTCTAACATATGTCAACTGTGAATTGCAAAAAGAGAATAAAGGGCAAAGGAAAGACAATTAAATTGACAGAAGCCATTCCAACTGCAATAATGGAAGCAAGAATGAAGTGTCTTCTTCAAAATAATTAGACAAAGTAATCATCATTCTAGAATTGTGTACCCTACAATCCTTGAAACCTTTCAAGAATGAGAGCAAAATAAATCCAATTTTATATAAACAAAAACTGAGTGGGGTTTCCACCAACATACTCTTATAAAGAAAGTATACGTCAGGAAGGATAATGATCCCAGCCTAATAGAAGAGCAACAGATTAGATAAGCAGACATACAAAATGTGGGTATGTGCTGTTTATGAAATATAGGATTTAACAGTTGAAAGAAAAAGATTAAAAAAGGACATCAGGCAACTTTTGGGGGCAATGAATATGTTTATCATCTTGATAGTGCAGATGTTTTCATGGTATATACATACGTCAAACCTATTGAATTGTGCACTTGAAATAGGTACAGTTTATTGTTAAATCTCAGTAAAGATATTTTTTAAAAATAAAAGGAACTGGAAAAGATACATCAAGCAAATATTAATAGCAGCAACAATGAAAAGATCACTTTTGGCTATGTTTCATCAGACAAAATAGACTCTAAGACAAAAATCATCATTAGGGATAAAGGTAACTGTGTAACCATAAAAGTTCAATTTTAATTAGACAATGTATGTCTAGCAATATAAACTTGCACATGTATATTGTTATATATAAAAACATAAAATTCTATACACAAATAGTCTTAGAATATTTTTCGGGATCAAAATTCAAGGAGATATTGACAAATCCCCTGTTCAGTGGGATCTTTCAATGTACTGCTCTTAATTATTGACATGTTAGGTAGACACAAAATTAGTACATAGTCCCTAAGAAAAAGTCTAACATCATGATGTACAACAAAATCTCCACGTATAAAGACTTGCCCTACCAGACATGTAATTTGTTCAGTGTGATATTGATATAATGGAGATAGAATAATGCTATTAATAAGACTGAATTAACGAAGACTTCCGCAGAAAAAAGTTTTTTAAAAAACTCATTCTTCTTAAACAAATATAACACATTTACTAAAATTGACTGTTTTCTGTTCCAAAAGCAAATCTCCACAATTTCAATGATTGATAACATGCAGAACAAATTTTCTGACCACAATTAAGTTAGAAGTCAATACCAAAAAGATAACTAAAATAAAAATGTGTTTTGAAGTCTTAAAAACAAAGTTTTAAATAACTAATGAATCAAAGAAGAAAAAATAATGAAAATAAGATATAAAACATCAATAATTAAAATAATACACAATAAAATATTTCGAATGCAGTTAAAACAGTATTTTGCAGGAAGTGTGTACCCTAAATGGTTATACAAACAAAAGAAATGCTAAAATTTAATGAGTTAATCAGCTCAGTTAAGAAGTTTTAGAAAAAATAACAGTAAAAAGATATAAAGGAAAAAAGTAGAACCTAATAGAATAGAAAACAAAATAAAATAATATTAATAAAGCTATATGTTGTTCCTTTGAAACAACTAATAAAATAGTTTCACAGCAAGGATTGTCAAAGAAAATATAAAGAAGGCATAAAATATATTAGGAAAAAAAAAGACCATGACTAATGACTACAATGGTAGAAATTTTGAAAATTCATAAAAGTGAAAGAAAAAATACTTTGTTGATAAATTTGAAAAAGACATATTAAATACCAGTCTTTGAATCAATCTTTGTAAAGCATAACTTTCAAAAATAGATTGATAAATAAATAGTAATAGAGTAATTTGTTCTCTATCTGTAATTTTTTTAAAAAGCAAAAGGAAACTACCACTCAAAAAAAGAAAAAAAAGTTGAATGGTTTTATAGGTGAGCACTAACAAATATGTAAGGAATAGATATTAAAAACTTTTATGCAAACTATTTCAGAGCACAGAAAATTGGGACTACTACCTGATTTCCTTCAGGAGGCTCATATAATCTTGATACCAACACCAATCAATATAACAATATGAAAAGGAAATTTCTCAGCCATTCTTATTATACACCTAGATGTAAAATCTTAACCAAATACCATGAAACTAACATAATATTTGAAAAAAATAAAGATAAAGTTTAGATTATTTAAGAATTAGAAGTATTTTTATATTAGATTTACTAATTTAATCCACCTTCTTAAAAAATCAAAGATTACAATACATAATATTTTAATAAATGTTGAATTTAATGAATGTTTTGTGTTTTATAATAAATATTTCAACAAACCTCACAAAAGAAGGGAATTTCCTTAACCCAATAAAAGGTATCTGCCAAAATGCTACAGCAAATTGCATTCTTAATGGTGAAATAAAACAGTCTATTCAAAAAAAAAAAAAAAAAATTAGGAGGGAGTCAAGAATTCCTGCCAGCTTCTCTTAAAAATTAACAGAATATCTTAGGAAATAAAACATTAATTCAGATGATAGGCTTGTTTACAGAAAATACCTAATAAAATTTACAGACAGATTATTAGAAAATTTAGTAATGTTGATTATAAGATAAAATAGAAAAATCAATGGCATTTCTATATTCTAACAGTCATTAAATAGTAGTTTAAAATGTATCTTTAGGGGGCAGGCCAGTTAGCTCAGTTTGTTAGAGTATGGTGTTGATAATATCAAGGTTCTGGGGTCAATCCCTGTACCAGTCAGCCACCAAAAAGATAAAACATTTTTTATTTAAGGAGGAAATATGTATGTGTATACACACATTTATACAAACATGTGCCATATCTGTACATAGTCCCTAACAAAAAGTCTAACATCATGATGTACAACAAAATCTCCAGGTATAAAGACTTGCCCTACCAGACATGTAATTTGTTCAGTGTGATATTGATATAATGGAGATGTATAAGAGAATATTTTTATGGCTTCTTAGTAATGACACATTTAGTAAACAAGACTCAAAAACCACAAACCATAAAGGGAAAGATTAATACATAAAAGAATAGTAAAGTATTTTTTAAATCTAATTTTGAACTCCTTCATATACAAGGTTAAAGATAAGCCACAGACTGAGATAAGTTATCTGCAATGCATATAACAGAAATGTATTAATATCAATATAAATAGAATGACTACAAAAATATAGAAAAAGAAAAAAAAGCTACTACAAAAAAAAAGATATTAACAGGCAATTGATTAACAAGAAAACCCAAGTGACTAACAAAAATATGAATGATTGGTCGTGTTGGGGAAATTCTAAAATATCCTTAGGGAACCATTTTGCAACTTATCAAATTGATAATAAGTGAAGAGTCTGACAATAATCCTAAGTGTGAATAAATAAATGTATGAAAATGAAAACTTTTCAAATTTACTGAGGGAAATGTAAATTCTTACTACTTTAAAAAGTAGTTTATCGTTATTAATAAATTAGATCTTCATTCAATAGATTTCAATTTATAGATACTTACCCCTAGAGAAACTTCCATACAGGGAGTCATCCGCAAGGATCTTGATTACAGTCCTTTTGGAATAGAAAAATTCCAAACAGAAACATTCTAAATATCCACTAATATGAGAGTAGCTTTGTGGAATAATCATGCAGTTGAATACCATATAGCAGGTAAAGGGAAAGAAGTAAGTCTGCACATCAATTTGGCATAATTCTAAGAAATAAGGTTGGATGAGAAAAATTATAGTAAAATAGCATTTATGTAAAATTTAAAGACTCACATAAAGACTCTATATTGTCTATAGATATATATTATGGAGTAAAGTGTAAAGATTGACAAAAATATGTGCAAAATCAGAGCAGTTATTTCCTGTGAGCATGCAGGCGTAGGCAATGGAATAAGGGAGATGTGTAAGGGCTGGCTTCAACCAAACCTGCAACTTTTCATAAATTGTAAAAATCAGACCAGAATAATCAATGATAGCAATTATTAATCCCGGGTGAATATATGGGTATCTGTTGTATTATTCTCTGAAATACTGTATTAAAATCCGACCAGGATCTGACCACTTCTCACCACCTTGACTGCTACTGTACTTTGTTAACACCATTGTCATCTCTCCTTTGAACTGTCACAGCAGTCTGGTCAAATAATGTCATTGTTCTGTGCAAAACCCTTCAGCTGGTTCCTTCCCTCTGTCAGAAAAAGCCCAAGGGTTTTCAGTGACCTCTAAGGTCATACATGACGCATGATCCTTGCCTTGTTGCTCATTGAGTCACCTGCCTCACGGCCTTTGTATGTGCTGCTTCCTCTGCCAGGAATGCCCTTCCTACCAGCTCAGGGCCTCGCCTCCTGGAGACTTAATAGAGAGGGCTTCTCTGATCATCCATAAAATGGTGAATACTTCCTACCCATTTTCCCTGCCTTTCCTCCCCTGAACTTACCCCCTTCCAAGATACATATGCATTGCTTATGAACTGTCTGTCTCTCCCACCAAATCTCCAGGCCTAGAAAACTGCCTGTAGGTAGAAGACACTTAATAAATATTTGTTAAATAAATGAATGAAATGCTATGAATACTTAATGATACCCATGTCATTAATGTTGCCTTTAATCAGATATGTTTGTTTTACTTTTTAACTTTTCATGTAATGATCTACAGTGATATTCTATACCCTCAAATGATATATTTGTTATACTTTTTTTTTTTGGTCTTTTTTGTGACCGATAAGAGGATCGCAACCGGCCATCCCTATATAGGATCCGAACCTGCAGCAGGAGCGCTGCTGTGCTCCCAGCGTCACACTCGGGAGAGTGCGCCATGGGGTCGGCCCTTGTTTGGTCTTTTTTGTGACCGATAAGAGGATCGCAACCGGCCATCCCTATATAGGATCCGAACCTGCAGCGGGAGCGCTGCTGTGCTCCCAGCGTCACACTCGGGAGAGTGCGCCATGGGGTCGGCCCTTGTTGTTATACTTTTTAACTCCTGCAAAGATAATAGTAGATATAAAGGGCTCCGTACCCTAGTCAAGCATTATTTTGAAAGAAAAATAAAGAGGCATCCTGAAAAGACATGACAAAGAGTGTTTTGTTAACATGGTATAAAAATTTCTAGTAAATGCATATTTTATATATGTATGTATATTTTACATACTTAAACATAAATGTGTATCTAGGGCTATATCTCTATATGTACAAGGGTTCGATATTCACATAACATAATTCCTTTTTCTGACTGCCCCACAGTATTTGTTAAAGCTAACCATTAAGGGAAATCCTCAGACTGCCAATGTGTCAGGAAGAATACCTAGAAAGGAATAAGCCCTAAGATATATTCTGTAAGTGGTGCTCTATATCTGATCTGCCCATTTCTATATAAAATTCTCAAAGCAATAATCTGGTATGGTCAGAGTCTAAATATAAATCTATAATAAATAAAGGAATTTTGGGCACAGGACCTTCTTGAAGATATCTTTGGCATATGTCAAGAAGAACTGATTCAAACTAGGAAATAATGTTCAGTTCAACAAAACCTTATGTTAATGGTAAATAATATAAACAAAATTCTACCAAGTTCTTCAGTGTGAGATTACTGCTACTTCCCAGTCCACTTCAGTTTTGTATGCATTTATAACACCATAAGCCAGATGGGAAAAGTCCCTCAATGGCTTCAAGAGTCTACTTGATTTCCTTTTCAACTTTCTTTCAGAAATCCATTATCAGTTCAGGTTGAAATAGTCATCCCCTTGCTCAGAGTTGATACACAATGAAAACAAAAGTGAGACTTTGTAACTTGCATAGACAACATTTAAGCTCTAAATTCCAGGGGTTTCTTCATCTATTAGTTTTAGATAGTTCTATTTCTATTTACAACAGCGCAGATCTGTTCAAATGCTGGAATTGCAATTATCATCCAATATCATAAAGCATAGCCTTTAGCTGGCTACTACTTGGAGATAATTCTTTGATCTTTGTGCTTCGATAAAATTGTGTTTCATGAACAACTCTTCTTATCCTTAGGAAGAGACTAACTTTCAGAATGAGTGTTAAAGAAAGGATGCCCCACCATTTTCTCTGGACACTCCGTGAATCGTTCTAGTAATTACCCACCCTGGCTATGGCAACAGTACTAGAATACTGTCCCCTGTTTATTTCTTAAAGCTTTTTATTTTTTCCTCTTGAGCTGTCATTTTGTTGTTTGTCTCTTTACTGTTCACAATATCTGAGTTAAAGTAGTAGCTAGCACCACATTAAGTATATAATCAATACCTAACTAAACTTTAATAAGATACATATAATTCACATAAAATTACGAATAGATATTGTACATGATAGAAAGCCTGTCTTTCTATAATGTGCATATACCCGAGGCCTCTGGGATATGTGAAAGCATTGTTAATAGCACTATTGCTGTCCTTATAACACTGAGGTTGAGATGCTTCTTTGCCAATGTGCAGCAGGAGTGACAGACATCCTCAGGTGGTGGGAGGGGGCTCTAGGGGGAGGAGAGAGAGTTTGGCTGCAGGATGATAACTTGCAGCAGCTCATACAACAGACACAGAAGAAGCCTTTGTATTATTGTTTCTGCCTTCCCTATGTTCCAGAATGTGTTTCATTAATCTCCCAGCACATCGTCTGAGCTCGGAAATTCCTTTGCCTTCATTTTGACAAGAATATGAGGTTGAGCATAAGGCAAGGAGAGGAACAGCATGACAGAAGCAAGGTTAGCAAAGAGTCTCCAATGCTCTTTTGGTAACTCCAGATTTTTTTAATTGCAATAATAATTTTCTTTTTTTGCAACTACAGACAAGCTTCATTAATTATGGCAACCCAGTCAATGCAGTACTTTTTTTCATCCTTGTGACAATGTGGTTTTTATTTTCCTCAATGTGCCTTATGCATTCTTTTCTTAATGGTCACTTAATCGATGAGGCTGTAATTTTGACTCACTTTAAAGTATTTAACAGACAGTCAAAATGCCAAATTCCTCTCTCATGTCTAATGGGGGCTCCACCAAAAAGCTAAAAATTCAGTCTCTCTGCTCATCTGTTCTTTCTGAGCCGATGGAGTCATGGTGTACTAACCCAATCAAATTTCTGGCTATTTGCTTGTAATCCCCTTCTAATAACATTTATAATTTTTATCCTTGATTTGGTACTTTATAGGAAACACAATTTTTGTTAGCCTTGAGGTGATTTGATTTTGATGCATTGGAATGAAAGCATCAAACTATTTCATCTGACCCTACGCAGGTCTTGATACCTCCTTCGTTCCCCCCTTCTATACCTTGCTCTGTAGTCAGCCTCTAGACTGGTCTGTTCCGGGTGAGTCATGCAAGACCAGTCTGGATGTCATGGTAGATTCTTGTCAGGACACAGTGGGAATAGCGTTGAGAAGGCGCATCAGGCCTCGATTATAAGGATAGCAAATCCCAGGCTTTTCTCTGATTCACTGGACTTTATGGTGTGGACAATGACAAAAGACAGTGAAGGGTCACAAGGCCCAAGACTTATCCAAATGACTCATTTAGACTTATTATAGAACACTAGTGCAAGGTCACACAGGTGATACACTGCACATCTCCCTTTGTCAGTAATATTGCAATCCATGGCTCGTGCCTGAGGTGTATAATGTGGTTGCCCTAGTCGGCTATCTGTGGGAAATGTGAACTTAACGTGCACTTAATTATAAAGATATTCAATTTTTCAGTAATCTAAGCAAAACATTATTTGACACAATCAGGTTTTTTCTTTCTTTTTTTTATTTGAGTGAAAGTATGGAACAGGAAGCTGAACTAGGAGACTATTGCAATCATCTATAAACAAGATGGTAAGGGCTGGGTTGGGGCTAGCAGTGGGAATACAAAGGAAAGAGTAGATGACAAAGCTATTTTGAAGCAAGAAACAACAGAACCAATGACTCATAATACACAGAAAGAAAGAGGAAAACATCTGAGTGGTGTCTAACATGAGTATGTAAGATTGCCTAACAAGAAGAGAGTTGAGCTGATTAATAAGGGCAAAAGAAAGAAGGTAGATTTTGTGTTTGATATATTGTATTTTGGTCAGTGACTCATAATACACAGAAATAAAGAGGAAAACATCTGAGTGGTGTCTAATATGAGTATGTAAGATTGCCTAACAAGAAGAGAGTTGAACTGATTAATAAGGGCAAAAGAAAGAAGGTAGATTTTGTGTTTGATATATTGTATTTTGGTCAGAGGTGAAACTAGAGAATAATTCTTGTGACTCCCATTCAAATACTTTTCTCCATTATTCCTTCATAATTTTCCATGGACAAACTTCTCGCTTTTATTTTACTTTAAACTTCTAAAAGACAGATTACTTTATTGCTTAGCATTTTGGCAAATTCATCAAAAATCAACAAAATCATTAGATGAACTTCTTTTTCATTTTCTTTCCCCGCATTAATTTTCATCTGTAAATTTTAAGGTCAATACCAGGCGTATCGAAGGGGGTAATATAAATAATATTTAAAATGAGCTTTTCCTTGACAGGTAGTGTGCTAGAAACTTCACATTTTATTTAGCCATAGCCTTATGGAGTTATGTATTTTCTCCATTTTAGAGATGAGAAAACTGGCTGAGAGAAGTGAATCAAATTCCCAAATCACCATCATTAGAAAGTTATGGGATTGAGATTCAAGTCCAGATCTAATAATAAATGCTTTCCTTGTCTGCTTTCAGTAGAAAATGTCTCAAAATGATTAGTTCTAAATGTGTTGATGCCACTGGAGGAAATAAAAAGAAAAAGCAATACTCATTTCGTTTTTCCTCTTGACTGCCTTGTGAGTATACTACCATTATTGTCAGTATTGTTTGATACATTCTATTAACACTGAGCACTAGTAACTGAAGCACTTGAGGTGATAAAATTATATCTCATTAGGTTTTATATAGAGGGAAGTTCTTCTGTGATCTCCAACTTTCAGCACTGAAGGGATCACTAGTATTACTGCCACTGATTGGATGCCATATGATCTAATGCATCATGGTCAAATCACTTCAAGACTAATAAAAATTGTTTCCTGTAAAGAAAAACTGAGCATGCACCCATGACACAAACAGGAAGAACAGAATAAACCACCTCCAGAGGCACAGAATGATGATGCTGGCCTGCACCCCTAACACCTTTCCCTATAAAAGACCCTGAACAGCTCCCCTTGGGAGGCTAGCTGTCCTGTAGCTACCCCCTTATGCATAAGTCTATCTCCTCTTTTAATAAAGCATTGTGTGCTTTACTGCTGGGTGCATTGTTCATTTCTGTGACCCAGGAGCCTAATTTGGTACAAGCCAGGAGGTAAGGGGACTCTGGGTGCTGGGGATGGCCCTGGGATTTTCCCCATGTGGCATATGTGCTGCTCTAATATCTGCACCAGCGAAAATTGGAAAACCTTGGGCACCAGAGAAGACCCTAGCTGCAAGAGGCAAGTGGCTACTGGGATTATTTTGCTCTCATGTCTCTGCTGCTGGTAAGTCTCTCCTGGAGTCCCTGGCCTAAATTCTGACAAGACAATGCTTTAGTCTCTTTTATTCTCCCTTTTTCTTTCCCTTTTCTTCCTCTTTAAAGTGACTGCTAGACAACTACAGCTTAAACTCCTCTCAACCTCTGAGAAGCATGCTCCCTCTGGCTGGCAATGGCTTGCCCTGATGGGTAACAAGCAGAGGTGGGAAGGCCAGTCCTGCACCATGAACTTGCTTGAGCAGGTTCCGCCTAACAGGGGATTCATGAGAGTGGTGGGGATTCATTCCCACACTGCACAGTGACTGGAAGTCCAGAAGCTACTAAAATTCTCTTTACCTTTCTCTGATTTTCTGAACCCTCCCTGCTGTTTGGTTGGAGATTGCAATGACTGCTAATAGGTACACACTGGTGGGTTCCCAGCTATGCCTTGTTTCTCTGATTTAAATCTAGTTGGTACTTTTCTTCTTTGTGCTGACAACAGTGGCAAGAACAGTTTTTATCAAGTACTGTGTCAGGGTCAAGATGGGAAACACCACTGGAGTCCCCAAAGAATCCCCCAGATGCCAATTATCTGAATAAACCTTTCAATCCTTGCACCAACTTTTGGACCTTCAGGTCATTTGTTTAGTACAAGAGGGCAAGCCAATCCTGGTCTGCTGGTAACAAATGTACTTTAACAAAAGTCAACTATTGTTATTTGCTTTTGTGATCTATGGGTTCTTGCGACACTTGTTTTGTTGGGAAAATTCAAGATGAATTTTTCAGTAAGCCCGTTTTGCCTTAAAGTAGTACTTGCTTATTGCATCAGCCTAGCAGTTAATCAACCGCTTGCATTCCTCACTTCTGTAACCATGCCTGCTTATCTGCTTAGACCACATGAATTCTGAGAAGCTATAATTTACAGCTGTCTTAGCCCATATGTCTGTTGAGAAACTGAAACCTAAAACCCAGAAGAGTCCACCTATAAAAAGCCTGTAAAATTTAAGCTTGGGGGTCCATATTTTAGAGTATTAGCTTGTCTGGGCCCACTGGCATAATGAAAATACCTGACTCTCCAACCCTCTGAGTGTTAATCACTTCCCCGAGCCCATTCCATAACAGTTTTGTAAAATATATTCATTTTTAGAGCCATTTATTCTAGGAAAGAAGGGAGAGAAAAGGAGAAGGAGGAAGAATGTATGAAAGCAGAGAGGGATTGAAAGGGTTGGACAAGAAATGTTTAAAATTTTTAATTCAATAAAATGCTGGCTTCCCTTCATTGTGGAAAATTCCCTTTCCAGCCAGTTCCAGAGCCCCTTCTGAGATCAGAACTGCTTTCTGTGTTCTTCCCCTGTTGCAGGAAACACTTTACATTTTGGAGACCCTCCAATTTTGGGACAGCCACTGCATTTTCTCCATCTGAATCAAGGATGATTTTGGATTATTTTCTTGCAAGGTCATTGGTACCCTAGACTGTACTTGCAACATCAGTGATTTGGATCTCTGAGGACTTCAGTGAGTTTTCAGAGCACAACATGACCTAAAGCAAGTTCTGTGGTCGCTTCAGACTGCAACAACTTTTACCTGGCTTCCCCTCCTCATCTGTTCACAGATCTGTCTTTAAACAACCAAACACCACCCAGAAATAATAGTTTTAGCTTTTATTTTTCCCTTTTATGGTCACAACAGATAATCTCAAGGGAAAAAATATGGCGCTATTTCAAATCTGCAAGATACATACCTGCATTCCTGGAACACTTATTGATATGTGACTGAGTCATATTTTTTCATCATGTATTTATTCACATTCATCAAGTTTATAGCTTTACATGTTATTTGCTGACAAAGAGGGCTAGACTGTTTTCTTTGTGGTTCCTCTAGTTGACTGGAAGTTCTTATGAACTTGTTCTGTTCCTCTTTGCGTCCTTAGGCCCTGGGACAGAGCCTGGCACCCAATAAGTGCTCTACAAATACAAGTACTTTTTAAATTGAAATGTGGATGCCTTTAAACAAACTTTATACAAAATCAAGTAGATTATTTCCCATTTTCACTCTTTAAAGCAGTTTCAGACTGGTTTCTTTAAAGTGTCTTAGGAAAAGATTGGTCTCTCCATCTTTGGTTGCAATCTCATCAAAACATTAATGAATTTGCTAGTATCAGGCTTTAATTACCATCACTCTTTAAACACACCACACCTCTGCTACAACGTAGTTCTTTCAGTCCTCCGACCTGGAGTAGCAGAGTTGCGTATGCCTAGAGTCTGGATGACCTGCTAATTAGAAAGCCTCACTGTTTGCTTCTTTAGGTAAGCAAGATATTTTGTGTCGGTCCTTGCACCTGCTCAGTAGGCCCAAGAAAGTGGTGGTGTTCATCACCGTCACCCCAGGAGGGTCATTGTAGCAGTCACTTTGAAGCTTTGTGTGCATGTGGAAATTCCAAACAGGATCTTAAGGCTTATCTGTAACTTAATTTTTACAATTACAGTAAACAAGCCTTGGGGAGGGGTTTTGTAGCTCAGTGCAGATCTGCTCCCTACTTATCTCAGTTTACTTTAAAAGGGAGGGTCCTGGGGTAATCATGCCCTGGGGGGTCTCATTACTAAGGAGTGGAAAAGTAATAAAGTGTCCTATGCAGGGAAAATGGAGTCAGTTTGGTTCACAGGCTAGCTCTATTCTGTCTCATATATATGTATGTATACATACATATATATATATATATATATAGTACTAAGGAGTGGAAAAGTAATAAAGTGTCCTATGCAGGGAAAAAGGAGTCAGTTTGGTTCACAGGCTAGCTCTATTCTGTCTCATATATATATATATATATATATATACATACATACACATATGTTCTTATTTCTTGAAAAATGTTTCTACTGTAGCTTGACAAAAATTTAAGTAACAACATTAAAAGCTGAATAGTAAATGATTCAATTATGTTATTCTTTTAATGAAGTTTCTAACTATGGAAAAAGCATCATTCACTGAACAGTGGGCAAGTGTTCTAAGAATCCACTAGATACTTAGCAAACATGAGCCACACCCTTCCCCTGGAGGCTCAACTCAGATTCTCATTAGGAGGTCTTGAGTGGGAGACAGACCCCTTTAGTTCTGGCATACACTCAAGCTGATTACATCTTGGGCTAGCACAGTTACCTACAGCAGGCTCTTGCCTACCTGCATCACAAACCCACGATCCACATGCTCTATTTTCTTTAGTTCTGGCATACACTCAAGCTGATTACATCTTGGGCTAGCACCGTTACCTACAGCAGGCTCTTGCCTACCTGCATCACAAACCCACGATCCACATGCTCTATTTTATGAGCACTTTTACCTTTCACCTTATGGCCCAACACCAGTGCTCATAATTTTCTGATTAAATATAAATGTTCAAATGAATATGTAGCCCAGAAGGAATAAATACATAATTCAGTGCCTCTGATGGTGATTTTGTAGAAAATGCTAAAAAAAAATAATAATAATAATAATTAAAACTATAATATCCTCTGTCTTTATAAAACATTTATATTTCAGTTTTCACATCTGCCTGGAAAAGGTCAAGAAGGAAGAAGCATTCCTACACAAGGAAAATGGAATCTCTTAAAAAATTACTAAAATTGGAGTGTCACGGGACAGAAATGCTCTGTTATCTACTGCTGTTTATGCCAAGAACTTCTTTGGAGAAGCGCAGACAATGATGATGTGAAAGGAAAAAAAATAAGAATGCTTCAAAGTGGTTTTACAACAACATGAAATGCCATTTAACCTACTGCATAAGCTCCTATTCCTCCAGGCAAATTCTGTGTAGGAAATTTCAACAAGCAGAACAGTCAATAGATAACACCGCAATGCAATTTCTGCAGTCAGTGTAGATGTGACTCGAATGCACTATTGGATACCTTACATTTCAAGAGAAAGGAGGTGGGAATTCAACAGTTGTGAGTACCCATAGGGCTCTCGATCTATTATATTCCCTTCCAAGGCTGTGATCACCCTACCCCTGGCTTTGTTCTCCCAAGACAGAATTATATCTCAAAGCCTCATAAACCAAACCCCTCACTCTACTCACTGCCTCCAGGCACTTAAAAGTACCCATAAAAGTTCATTTGTCCCCCAAAAACCACCACAAGTTGTCTTGACTTTTTGGACTATTTCTAGAATCGTGACATTGTACCCTTTGAACATAACTTAGTTATTATAGCACACAATTTTGGAGGGAGGAATCCTTTATTATGTCTGTATTTACAATATCCTTCAACATAAAGTATATATTTGCTGTACTCTCTGAGTGCCAATAGGGAATGCCTGCTGTTATTAATTATGGTGTTGCTAATAATATTTTAATTGCATACGCTGTATAAATACTTCTGTTCAGATTAGCCTAATCTAGTAATACTAAAATTTATTTTAAGCTTTTGCTGTACAAGTCTTCTGTGCATTTAAATTGTTTCATCAAAGAAAAATTGTCAGGGATTTCTTCTCTCCCCACCTCCCCTGCCACTACTGGAAGAGTTCCCACTGTAATAGAAAAAATAACAAAGAAGCATTAGCAAAATAATGAATCATACTTGAACTGCTCTGGCCTAATTGCAATATGTAATTACAGGCTGCTGTACAATTAGAGCCATTTTATTTTAATAATGCCTCCACGTGTCTGAGTACCTAATGCCTCTCATGGGGCTAGATATAAAGTACAGTATTTCTTTCTTCCTTTCATGAACTACCACTATTAGAAAATGGGGAGGCAAACCTTTACAATAATAGCAGTGACAGCTATATCTTAATTTTTAGTGCATCATCAAGCATTCTGATGAGACTCGCTCATTTTCCCTGCACTGTGCTTCACAAACACCAACATCTACTTTTGATGTGATGTCATACAGAGTCAGGTCCCCTCCGTTTAAGTCCAAGAGAAAAGATGAGCTAATGTTACAAGTCAGAGCACCTGCTCAGAGAAGCTACTAATTGTCAGCAGGGCAAGCTGCTCTTCCAGGAACTGACAGCATGGTAGTTGGCTGGTGGGCATGCCCGTCACCTGGGTCTTCTGGGACTTTTCCTATTTTAAGAAAGACTTATTAAAACTAAGAAAGTCTAAAGGAGCACTATGCATTGCTGTAATTACATTCACAGCTATTTAGGGCTTGAGATGACATAACACATTTCATTTCCCCTCTATAAACACCACTGTTACTACTGCAGGACTGCAGTGAATCTTTCTGAATATTTTTCCTACTTTTATTTTATCCAGATCAGCATATTTATGATTTTTTAAAATCTGAATTCTTGAGAGAAAGCAAATATGCATAACTTCTGTTTAAAAACAAAACTAGTTTGGATGAAGTTTATTTCTTTTTCTCTTAGGGTCAGACGATTCAAAAAGGAGAATTGTTAAGTCTTTCAGTACATAATTTTAACAGGGTATATGCCATTGTAACTTGAAAATGAAAGTCTAAAATGTCGCCATTTGTGATATTCAGTTATCAGGTGTTGTGACTTCTTGTGAATAAACAATTACTTTCACCTAAGAGGGTAGGAGAGTGGATGTAGTATATACAATGATAATTTCAACAACAATCAAAAGAACCCACAAATTTGAACATTTAAACAGGTAAGTATTGAGATAAGTCCAAATTAAACTATGGTAAGGAAACTAGTCAATTTGCAAGTAAACAAACTTAGAGAAATATTTTGCCTCCAAAGTTACAAATATAAGATTAAGTCCTTAATTCCCTAAAATTAATTCTAATTGATTACTTAGAGGTAAGTTGCAGCTCTTAGATTTTATGTAAGTCCATTTTCAAATTCAATGGAATCTGATATCACATTCAGAGTTGTACTCTTTTTTGCTTCAACTGTGCCTTTCTTGCATTTGTGAGAAAGTCTTGATTCTCTCTACAATATTCTGGTGTCTTCCAACAAATTGATTTAAGCCTCCTCCACGGTGAAAATAAGGTACATATAGAAACTCTGTATGTGCCTTGTGGGGTTATCTTTAATCTCTAGTAAATAGATGTGATCATCAGGCACATAGCAGAAGGCTCTAAAAAGCATGAGGCCATGATGTACTATTCAGACCTATCAGCTACTTGCATTCTGATTAGACATATTAATTAAGATCACAGCCCCATGATTGCTTGTACTATGAGGCCATGATGTACTATTCAAACCTATCAGCTACTTGCATTCTGATTAGACATATTAATTAAGATCACAGCCCCATGATTGCTGTTCAAAATCCAAAAGTTACAGGTCCCCTTGGTTACAGACAGCTGAATGACTACTGTGTGTGTGCATGAGAGAGAGAACGGTGGGGGTGGGGGGAGCATTTGCTTCAAATATCTTATTAAGCTTCTGAGAAGGCTTTGGTGACAACTCAAGAACAAAAGGTAGCCAAACTTGTATGAGAGGAGCACAGAGATGAGTATCCTTTGTGCTGAAAACTTCACAAACCTAGTAAATAGTTATATTCATCCTGGACTCTCTAAAAGGATAGATTTGCACAAAGCTTGGAGATACAGTTTGATGAATGACAGTACTAAAGTCCAGAATATCTTGACAACCTAGATTGATGGCCACAACCGCAAAGATCAAGTTTAATAGAACTAAATGTAAATTCTGAGCTTCCAGTTAAACACGGCAGTTTGAACACCTGCATTTATTACCATGCTTTCCATAAACTCCACTATAATGACAGTTAAGGAATTTAAAAAATACTTAAATCTACAAGGTCAAACAGAATGGGAGACAAAATCATAGCAGGTGAGAAATGGGAACAAAATTTTGTAAGTGGAATAACAGATGCAGTAGTAGCTGATTTTGTGTCACTGGGATGAACAGAAGCAAGCTGATTCCTATCAGAGAAATCCCCAAAGGCACAGGGACTACAGTCACCAGTTCTTTCTGAATGAAGTGGTGTGAGCTGGGGCTGAAAACACGGGAATTGGTAAACACCCCTCTCCTCCTCTTTTCCACACAAACAGAAGAGTACATGTTTATTCTCTGGAGATACAGATGAAGGTGAAGTTGAGACATTGCACAGAAAATAACCTATCAAGAGAAAGTCTACACAGTGAATATGAGTTTTCTTCCCTTTTTCCGCTCCCAGAAGTCCATCAATCATGTTTTCACCCAGAAGAAAGGATTTTAAAAGACTCTGGGGAAACTGACCTCACCTGAGTAGATCCAGTCAGATACTGATATCTGAGAATTTCCCCCAAATGAAACAGTTAGGTCTCATCTGATCATTCAGCTGGGAAACCCACCATCAACTATCCTGCCTTTGTGCGTAGATCTTCCAATCAGGATTTTAGTGCCTCTTTCTTAAATATAGGCCTATAGGAAAGGATTGCCATGCATCTAAAGAAACTTTTTAAATAAACACAAGAGAAAAGAAAAACAGAGGAATGAGACAAGGCAGGAGACAGAAGAAATCTTCAAACTATAACTAATGTGCTCATGAAAGAAAAGAAAATGTTTTTACCCAAGAAACAGGAAGAATTATAAAATAAGCTATATATAAAAAAGTATCAATTAGAGAATTTTTAAAAAGCTCTTGGTAATAAAAAATATGAGAGAGAGCTAAAAAAAATTTCAAGAGAAAAGGAGGGAGATAAAGAAAATCTCCCAGAAAGTAGGCAAAAAAGGCAAGAAGGATCAATCCAAGAAGCCTGAAATACAAATAATACTTTTTCAGAAAAAGAAAAAAGAGAACATAGAAGAGAAGATTTCATCCAATAAATACTACAAGAAAAATATTGCAGATTTTACCCAAGAATAATATAAGAAAAATGTTGCAAAAAATATTCAGAATATGTGAATTTCAGTTTAAAGGAAGATAAACAATTTTGAGTCACTTTACTATGAAACTTCTGAGTATCAGTGATAATGGGAAAAGCTTAGGAACTTCCCCAGAAGGGCTAAAAAAAAATCATGTCAACTGATAATATATTAAGTCTAAGAATGGCATCATATTTCTTAATGGCAAATCTGGAAGTCAGAAGAAAATGGAGCAATGCTGTCAAAATTCTGAAGGAAATTTATTTTCAATATGTAAGGCTGTATCTATCTAGGCAAAAGATCAAATTAAGAGTAGAATCAAGGCCCTTCCAGACATAACAGGTCTCAAAAAAAATATTGTCTTTTTTCAGAAAGCTGCTAGAGGATATCATCTACCAAATATAGGAGTAAAAGAAGAGAAAAACATGAGACTTGGGAAACAGGAGATCCCAAACAAGAGGGAGATGTAGGGCATTCCCGGGATGATGGCATCGAGAGCTCTCCAGTCGAGTGGTACAGCAGGCCTAGAGAGCAGTCAGTCCACATTGAAGCAGGGAGGAGAAGACAATTCTAGAATAAATATTGCCAAGAAGAGAGAGAGGGAGAAAGAGAAAGAGAGAAAAAACAAGGAGAAAACAAGAGATTGCTTGATGCCTGAATCTTTCAAAATTATATTTTCAGTACAAGAAAATTAAGATTTGACTGACAGGTAAGTAGAAAGCTAAACAACCAACCAAAATCAGAGGCAATTACTAATTCTAGGGAAAAAATTTAAAAAGTGGACATGAAAAGAAAGATTAACATAGATACATGGTTCAGCTGTGGATAATATTTATAAAGCCATAATGATATAAAATAAATACTGGTTTTTTAAAATAATTGATAAAAATTGTCTTCAGTGGGATGAACCTGAAAACAGTTCTTTTTCCACCACAGTGACTGCATTTCAGTAATTAGTGGGCTTGTTTCATAACAGTAATAGTCAGAGCCCCAGCAATCATGACTGAACGGGAGGGACAGCCAGATTGAGGCAGCCCAGAATCCTTAGGTAAGCCCAGGTGACTTCCTGTTCCCATAAAGGGACAAAAGAAACACAGACCCCTCAACTGGTAGAGTCTTCCCATCTCTCTTCGGGACAATGATAAATCAAGAGTTGGATCCGAACAGAGAAGTTGGTAAAGTCCAAACCCCAAACTGTTTGATTCGATTCATTTAGGGGAAGGTTCTGTGTGGGAGAAATCAGACAATTGGGCTGATTTGGGGAGGCTGACTGATGTTATCTATATAGACAGTTCTTTTGATTTATAGCTGTAAACATGTTTCTAAATCGCTTAACATGTTTCTAAATCACTTAAAATTCTGAAATTGTTCACTGAATTTAATGGACCACTACTAGACTCTCTTATTATTTTTTTTTTTAGGCCTCATTGTCCTTGACTTGAACGTACAAATGCAAGTAGATGTTTTTTACAGGAAACGATGTTGGGTTTCTGTAAGACTTGGAAACTGAAGAACTACTGAAAACATGAGTAAAGGTTAAAAACAGGAAATAGTCAAACAGTCTGAAATACACTTTTCCGCAACTTTTATCATCAGAAGGCCATGACTGGCGTTTCTGGTGATCAGCCTCACAAAGTAGAAAACAGATACACAGGTATCTCCCCTCACAGGGCAGTCAGAGCCGCCACTGAAACAACAGTTGCTGACAAGTGAGAGTCAAAAGGATGTCACGAAGTCCTACGTTTTTCAGTTGGGCTTATGTCAGCACCAATTGTTACCAGCTAAATATGTAGACGATAAAAGTAAAATTGGACTTTTGGTACAGCCGCAATGCAGGAATTATATCTTCAGACAGAGGTTTACAGTAGATCTGAAACATCAACTCATTGTTTAATCTCCATGACTGTGTGTTGAGGGGCCACACTGGGTGAGTCTTTATAAATGTAGTTTGAGTTTCTTACTTTAAAAAAAAAAAAACAGTGTGGCACAACTTCTTGTGGTGAAGAAGGTCATGTTGATTAGAGTACAGTGTTACTGTTTTATACCTTAAGAATATGAGTGATGTGACTGCTGATTAGTGTTTCTGTAAAATTTAGCCCTTGGTTAAAATAAAAAATAACCTGATATTATTAGCATTAGAAACACAAAGGTGCGAGCTCTTAGTGAAATCATTATTTTAAATGTTTCTTTCTAATACTAAATTTATATAGATACAAAATTGTTTAACTAATTCAGAAAACTGGTTCTTGTTATTTTGCACAGACCTTATTATAGTCTGCATCTATCTTTTCACAAATAATAAAAAAATGGCTTTGAAAAGCCTCTGGAGATTTTGCCTTTGCAGGTGACAGGACAGATTCCCATAATGCCTAGAAAGAATTTCTAAGAATTTCAGACATTTTTTTTATTAAGAGCTTTATTGAGATGTAATTCATAGACCATACAACCCACGCATTTAAAGTTATCAGTTCAGTGATTTTGG
Organism: Galeopterus variegatus; assembly: GCF_000696425.1. Taxonomy (NCBI): domain Eukaryota; kingdom Metazoa; phylum Chordata; class Mammalia; order Dermoptera; family Cynocephalidae; genus Galeopterus; species Galeopterus variegatus. Next base: position 37,529 of record NW_007730549.1, read on the forward strand.
TACATTAACAGAGTTGTGCAACCATCACCACAATCTAACTTTAGAACATTTTCTTCATTCCCAAAAGAAACCCTTACTTATTAGCAGCCAAGAATGGCAGACTTCAACAGTTTCCTCTCTTCCCTTTAAAAAAAGGAAGGGGTGGTGGTGGGAGTAAAGATTGTTTAGTTCTTGAGACATAGCAGCTGAATGCACTTTTGGGGGGGTAGACTGAGATTGCCCTCTGGTGACTAAAGCAGTCTCCTGTACAGAATGTTTGTCCATAAGGGTTTGTGAAGGATCAGTGCTAATGACGAACACTGACATTTACTATGTGCCTGGCACTGTAAGTGATTCATGTACATAACTCATTTAATTCACACGACAATCCCATGAGGTAACTACTATCGCTAGCCTCATTTAGAGGTGGAGAAACCGAGCCTTGAGCTTAAGTGCCTAAGAAGTGTTGTTACATTTTTATTACTTTACCAGCCCAGTTATTTGGTATTCTCTGCAACTGTTGGACTGCTTCAGTTCCATCTCAGAAAAATCAATCAGAATTCAAGAACTTCTTCCACAAATACTTTTTGGGATATTTTAATATGAAACCCAGTGCTCACTTGCATTCCTTTGACTACGAAAATCTTGTAAAATAAAGCTGGGTGTCTAACTTGTACCTGCACTTAATTTATACATATATGTATATGAGATATAGTGTGCTAAATCTGGATATAGGCTATTGCAAATATAGACTTGTTCCAAAGCTTTGTGCGGAGGTCACTTGTTTGGAACTTGAATCGCATTTGCCCACACATAATGTTCTCAGTAGTTCTAAAGTTATCTGGCTAGTCTACAAATACCAAAAATGTACTTGAAAGTACAGCCTTGTAACCACTGGGTTGTAGACGCATTATGGTTTAAGGGTATTAACCACCCTGTAGAGCACGGTTCACCTTTAGGAAGATTCTGAATTCCAGGAGAAGCCCCTCTGCCAGTCTCTGCCGCCTTCTGTCCTTTCCAAAGGGGAAGGAAGTTGCACATGGTGTGTTTCTGCACATAAAAAATTCAAAGGGAAACCAAGCTAATCTCTTGGCTCTTAATCTGCAGAGTTAGAGCAGAAAAAGAAATCAAAGGGGGAGTGTGTGGGATACTGCCTGTGATTCCAGCATTGGGGCTGTGCTATGCAGGCACAGTAGGGCGTGTGCATGCCTGTGCACACAGACGTGCCCAAGCACGTTTGTAGGGGACCATGGGAAAGACAGAGGCTGTATGCAGACTTGATTATCTCTCCTTGAAGACAGTTTCTATCAATGAAAGAATATAACTATGGAAAATATGAGGTGAATTTCTCTAAAGAACAAAAAAGTTTCTGTCTTTTGGATAAAGCACTTCGGGATTTTATTGAAAGGACCAAAGGATTTCTAGAATGATGGAACTGAAATTTGTGAATGAGAACTATCAAAAATTTAAGCAGTAAAATTAAAGACAAATATACAGGAGGCAGCCTAAGTTAGTGGTTGAGAGCATAAACTCAGAGCCAGACTGCCTAGGTTCAAATCCTAGCTGTGTGTGTGTGTGTGTGTGTCTACTAATATATGTGTGTTTTCTTGTCTTCACAATATATGAAGGGTCTTCAAAAAGTTCATAGAAAGATTTGTGTTATCTTTTAATTCAGTTTTTCATAAACTTTTTGAAGTATCCTCTGTTTCATGTACGCACACACCCATACATCCACACAATGAATAATGAAAATTCCAGAGGGATATACAAACTGTTTACATGGTTAACCTTGAAGAGAAGAAGTGGAAATAAAATAACTTCCACCTTTTATGTTATAAGCTTCTGCATTATTTAAATCATTTTACAATAAGCGTGTGTTACTTTTTGTTATAATAAAAGATGTTATGGTTTTTTTTTTTCAATTTCCTTTTGAGCCAAAAAATTTGTGATCTAAACAGATAAATGAATCCCCTAATGAGCAAAAGCATGGATGTCATGAGTCTATGCAGTGCCATTAAATTCCTATTTCATCACTCCATGCCCACCAAGAGTAGACCTATATGCGTGTGTCTATTAAACATCAACTCATTCAATTCAATTAAGTAGAGTACAGATGTTAAATATAGGTCTGCACTGTATTATGATCATGTTGTACATGCCTTATTTTGAAGGGCAGGTTGTTTTCTTACTTTCCCAACCCCAACAGGACATAGGGCAGTGCCTTGCAAAGTACAGCTCCTCCATAAGTATTTTCTGAATTAAATGTTCTAAGTAAAATAACAGATGATCATATGACCCAAAGGGGAGATAGATTAATTACTGCAGAGATGATGTGTACATCTTCAAGCAGGAGTTTGTATTTGAGCAGCTCAGTCCCAGAAAGATGGGAAGGACTTTGCAAGGTGGAGAACTGAGAAAGCACATTCCAGGGAAAGGAGATAGTGTAGGCAAATACACATACACCAGAAAACAGAGCCTGTCAGGGGAAGGTTAGGAAGTTTTCTCAGCAGGACATAAACCGCAAGTGGGAGAATAGGTGTAGGACAAATATAGAACAGCTACATGTGCTTGAAAACTGAAGGTTAAGTTTTGTTGTTGTTTTTTAAATGTAAAAATAATGTGGCTGGTAAGAAAGTGATATATGAACTTTGTGTGAGATTCAAAAGCATGAATTCATAGGCATATTTAAATGGGCGTTGTACACTCTCTGCGTTCGTGGAAAAGCACCCTGCCTCATTAACAGCTATTGAGTAAAGGATTGTGCTTTTTCTAATTACATGCAACTTGAGGTCAACGACAAGGGCCTATGAGTCACTGCCTGACAAAAGGAAATAAAGGATAACTCATTCTTTCAACATGAAAGTTGAGCTGCTTTACAATGTCATTTATGAGTATATAGAACTGGTCAACATGAACCCCTAAAAAATATTCAAATGTAGGCTCTTTAAAAATATACATTCCTTTAAACAGAGAAGAAAAATATTTTCTCCTAAGTGGGGTGACATTTAATAGAGCCCTGTAATTCATTGGTAATAAGGGAAACAAGATGGGTGAAATATAGTGCAAAAGGATTTTCTTTATCTCCTGAGAGACTGCCCTGACTAATTTATATACACGTGAATATGTATGTAAAATCTAAAAAAATTCCACATATATTTGATAAGTCTCCGGATTATTCTTGTAGCCCTGCCTTAAGGCCTTAGAAAGGCTGACAGCCTTATCACTGGAAAAACATGGTTAATTTCTCTGCTGCTTACTAATTTTTCTCCTTGTTAGTGATTTCAACTTTATCATAGTCAAAACTTTTTCTGTATTAAAATTCTGGTTTGGACGTATGAAATGCCATTTCTATTAAAATGGCCTCCAGGGTACAATAATTTGAAGAAAAGAATATAGCATTTGTGCTTAATATACACAAGCACATATGTTTTTATTTAAATATTCTTTATGAAGGAGAGGAGTAGGTTAAAATATTTGATAGATACTTCTAAAGGTAATTTTACACCTCTATAACTTTGTAAAATATACTTTTTGTTAGCGAATTACAATTCTGTATTCAGTTAAGCAGTTTTACTTTGCAATTTTACATATTTTTCAATGTTATGATAAGAACCTTAAGCTTCCTGTCTGAAGTCATCATAGTCAAACCCACATTTCAGGAAGTCAGTCTATTATCAGCCTATCCAGATGTTTCTTCAACTTGTCTCAGGCTGCCTGCAACTAATTTGCTTCCTTTAAAGACACAGGGCCCTTTCATTCCCTTTATGACCATTCTCAAGTTTAGAGCACAGCACTGGCTCCAACATCTTTCATTTTTCTAAAATGATTAGTGAATGTGTGTGTGTGTGTTATTCTCTCATCTCCGGAAAAGTGTGTCACTGCAGCTTCCTTGGTCAGAAAAGTCCTTCTCACAAAAGGGAAGTGTATTGTTCCTTTTAAAATATTGAAAATTCCGAAAACCCCCAAGCCAACCTGGAAGTATCTTGCAATAACCTTTTCTAACAATGTCACTGTGTAAGAGAATTTATTAGGGGCTTTTATGACCTCTCATCCAGGGCCCCACCTGATTTTTCTTGCACTTCCTATTGCCAAATAAGATCACTCCAGATGTTCAGAGGGAAATGCTGTAATTTTTTATGTGATTTGTTTGCTGAATTTGCTGAATACTGCATGCTTTTGTCATTACAGAGAATGAATAAAAACCAGGTCAGGAGACCTGGGAATGCAGCCATTTCTGCCAGCTTTGTTGCTAAAATTAGGACTCTGAATGGTTACATGTTAAAGCACTTATAAAATAGTCTACATCTTTGTCAATTGCAATATTTTTCATTTTCAGCCAGGATGTCTTACTTGGGATAAGTTTTCACTTACGTGACAGAAAGCAATCTCAGTAAATCATAGACTTAGTTTACTTCCACACATGGGGCTCTGCTAATATGTCCCATGTAGTCTCTACGAATCTCATTCTCCCCAGAAAACTTTTCTCCAATCTCCTTTTCCTGGCTTTTATGCTCGATTATTTTATTTAAGTATAAAATTAATTTCTACCAACCTTTAATAGCTTTTGCCAGATGCAAGGTTGGGTAATATTTCCTGCATATTAAATGGTGAGATTATATTTCATATTTGATCAATTTATACAAAGAGATATCACATATAAGAGAAAAGAACACACTTTAGGAGTTAGGCTCACAAAAATATTCTTTTAACCTGAGTTTTTTATCTGCAAAATGTCAGCATCTTAGCCACCTCAGAGGACTGCAGTAAAAATGACAGTATATTTCAAGTGCCCACAAGAATGCCAGGAGTCCTACAAGCATTGATAACTTAATACTATGTGCCAGGTGCTGTACTAGCTTCTAACACCACAAAGAGGAATAAGGTATTGTCCCTGTTCTCAATGTGACCTTGGTCTATGAAGTAAAGACACTGAATGAAATTTAATGAAAAGTAGCTATCATTATTACTTTAACTATTCCTCTCTGTTGCCGAACCACGTTGTCACAATATTAAAAATGGAAACTACCATCACTGTAGTCCTAAAAGAAGTCTAAGCAAACTGCTGGGGAAGCAAGGCTGGAAGAAAAATATCTTCTTTGTGGAGGAGGATAATAGAGGATACTCCAGACAAGCTACAATTGGGAAGTTATTTTTTTGCTGAACTTCATAGAGAAGCAGTGAGAGGGCACTCCAGGAGGCAGGAACACCATGCAAAGGCACAGGATGTGAGACTTCATGGCATGCACAGACAACAACCAGAAGTCTTCCAAGACAAAAGTACTATATATAGCAGGAGGGGAAGATAGAACAGCAAGAGACTCAATTTTCAAGGGCTTTGGTGATATATCAAAGAGTTTGGACTGAGACTCTAAGCACTAACCACTTGGGAAGAGAAGAGCAACGTCATGATTTGTGTGCTGTAGAATGGCAGCTCTATTTGCAGTGTAGAGTGGACTGGATGGTGGCTAGGCTGGAGGAAAGGAGACATGTCAGAAGAATATTGGAAGACAATGGAGAGAGATTGTGATGACAGAAACTAGAGCAGTGCTAATGAGAATGGAAGGGAAGGGACCCATCCAGGAGACATTTGGGGATATGCTTCCTTAGAATATCTGGTCATATGACCGGAAAAATAATATTTATCTCTTCACTGTCACCTAGTAAAATATCACCAAAGAGCAGCACTCTGAAGTAAGGGCTTTTTGGAGACACACTCTCTCTGCATGTCTTTGGGCAAAGGGGAAGGTTTGGGGTGAGGTGGAGGCAGGCAGAGAAATCTGCTCAACCGTTTCTCCCACCCAGACCCCCTACCTTCTCACCTCTGTTTGAAGCTCTCAGTATGTCATAATGCTGACTTTCAGGAAACGCCCAAAGAAGAGAAAAGGAGGATTGGGGTAGGGAGTGTAGTCAGGAGAAGCAGGGGAAGGGAAATTTCAGAGCTTTGGAGACAACAGAATTGTGCTCTGGGGACAGAAGATTGGGGCCAAGAGGCCTCTCCACCTTTTACCAGCTGTGTGACCTTAAACAAGCCACTTAATTTTGCAAAGCTTCAGCAGAAGCATCTGTGGCAGGAAGATAAGGACAAATAACGACTTCCCTGCCTGCCTACCAGAGACGTGAAAGAAAACATAAGGAGCTCATGAGTCTGAAAATTATCTGCCAAAGAGCTACATAAATGTAAAGAATTATAATTAAAGAACCACAAATTTTGGTATAAATGGGCATTTCACTCTTATGGACAGTGAGAGAGACAGTGTCTGCTCACCAAAGTATGTTTACTTCATAAAGACAAATTCATACCCACAAAGGCATGCATAATTCACTGGAGGTGTGAACAGCAGAGCTAAATCCAACCACTTAATTTAAGGCTGCTATATGAGCTTTCTATATGCTGTTGTGGAAGAACACAAAATCTGATCCATTATATGGTGAGTTCACCATCTAATGATGTAATTAGACTGGGAACTCCTTAAGGGCTTATACAACATTATAAGACCTAAGTTTTAACATTTCTCATCAGTGAGATGAAGAAAATAATACCTACCTCACAAAACTGTGTGAACTAACATAGATAATAAGGTTTAGCACAATGCTTGCCATAAAATATTAGTTTCCATTCCCCATATTTATTCAGTTATTCATTTATTTAGCAAATAAGTAATATATGTTTAGTGTGCCAGGCATCGCTCTCGGATTTGATACAATAGAAATTAAAAATGACAAGGTTTTTGAAATCATGGAGCCAATAGTATAGCTGGGGAAAGAAAATAAACAAGTAAACAAGAAAATAACAGAACGTGACAAGTTCTATGAAGGAAGTAAAGGACGCTGTAATAGAATAATCAGCGATGTCAGGATGGGTGACTACTTTAAAAAGAAGAATCAGGGAAGGGCTTTCTGGGGATATGACATTAAGTTGAGATTTGAAGGGTGGGAAGGAGCCACCCATAAAAAACAAAACAAAACAAAACAAAAAACAGACCGGAAGCTAGTACTCAGGGCAGAAGAAACAGCAAGTGGTAAAGTGACCTAAAGTAGCAAAAACTTGACATATTTGAGGTATTACAAGGAGGTCAGGGTGGCTGGAAAGCAGTGTGTAGGAGAGAGAATGGTACAGATGAAGACAGAGAGAAATGGAGGCCAGGTCCCATGGCGCCCAGGGTACCATTGTGAGGGTCTGGATTTCATTCTAAGTACAGGGGTAAAACACAGAAGGACTGTGAATAACTGACATGATCTAATTACAGCACCTTACACTGTGCCTTATGTATAATAAGCATTGGAGAAAGAAGTATCAGTTTGGTATATTTTACATTCAATATATTCTTAAAGATTTGGTGAATTGATGGAAAGCGATGCATCAGATAAATAATACCCACCATCTTTAAATAACTTACAGTCTTGTGAAATGTACTTTATTAATTATGAGACCCACCCAAGGACTAGTCATGCCTGGGTCTGATGCACCGAACTATTTTCATCGATCAGGTATATATCTCCTGAAGTAATTTCTATAGACTTTAGGAATCTAGCATAAAAACAGACTGTAAAGAAATATCTGTTTGCTGCCACAGGCATTTTTCTTTTTCTTCATTCCCTGGTATCTGTTTTCCTTCCTAAAAATATAAAAAATAAGATGAAGAGTGGGGAGTTATTTTTTCCAGCGACCTGCTATTACTATACTGACCTATACTAAGAAGCAATTTTCTTTGCCAGCCCAATGTAGTTTTCAAGCCTTTAGGAAGGGAAAAGAATATATGTCCTACTTTTCACCCTCTCACATGGATTCATTACTTCTTGATGTGTGGTGCTTGTCTTTAGGTATAGCTCCGTGATTCCTGGTCCTGTGACAGGTTTTTGTTTGACTGATGGAAACTGCTTTCTGTATTTCTGTATAGCAACCTACTGCTTGGCTACATTTCTCCTCATATTTATCCCTATTCTCTCATTTGTTTCTATTTCTTTTCTTTTTCTCCCCTAGAGAGTCACAGCATATAAAATTTCAGATGAAATTGTATGAGGACAAGTTTTTCACATTGTGCTATAGTTCTTCCCATGGTTTTAACTAACTTAGTGTTTGTGAATATATTCTCAGCTGTTGGTCATAATTTTTTACTTTAAAAGCCAGTGGGAAAAATGTTCACGGTTTGGATGGAAAGTTCTCCAGCAGTGGGCTCATGGAGCAGTGGTAATCATTCAACAAACAGAAGCCTCAGGTGGCCTGGGTCTTGTGTCATCGCCTTCCCCAGCTGGTCGCAGAGCGAGACCACATAATTAGGGTCTATGGGAGCAGTGACAGATGTGGACAGTGACTAGAACAAAGGCAGTAGGTCAGGGATCCCTCCTTTTGAATGGAGGCAGTGGATACCAATTAACAGGTAGAATTTCATATGAAGAATATTTGTAAAAAATAGTAATAGTTACAGCCATCAGAAGTCAAATCACCTAACAGCTTCCACAGGACCTCATAAGTGCTTGGTAAATGCCGGCTAAACCAGTACTGTTTCACAATTTATAGAATGTTTGTCATGCGCATCATCATGGTTGATTTTCACAACTCACACTTCGAGAAAGTTAGAATCTTGTCATGGTTAAACCAATGGAGAAAGTTGACATAGTGGACCAGTATGGCTCCGACACGTGACACTGCCATTTATTAGCTGTGTAACCTCACAGCAAGTTACTTCAGCTGCGAAAGCCTGAGTATTCTGGGGTATCAAATGGCGAAGAAGAAGGAGAAGGAGAAGACTTAGTTCAGAAGCCTTGAGGGACAATTGAGATAATGCATGTAAAGAATTCACTACAGGGCTGAGCCCGTGGCGCACTCGGGAGAGTGCGGCGCTGGGAGCACAGCAGTGCTCCCACCACGGGTTCGGATCCTATTAGGGATGACCGGTGC
>NW_007730549.1:48346-49522 GCF_000696425.1 Galeopterus variegatus
CCCTTTTTTTTTTTTTTTTTTTTTTTTTTTTTTTTTTAGTTTTTTGTTGACCCCTTTATCCTTTCTTTCTAATCTTACTATCTTCTTTCATGATTGAGTGGTTTTCTCTAGCAGAGCATTTTGATTTTGATTTCTTACTATTTATTTTTAGGGTGTCTTTCGTAAGTTTTTGTGTTGTAGTTACCATGAGGCTTACAGAAAGCATGTTATAGTTATAACAGATTATTTTAAACTAATAACAACTTAACTTTGATATCTAAGAAAAAGGAACAAAACAAAGCCAACTCCATATTTTGGTGTTATCCCCCACCCACCCTGCCTGCCACCCCACCTTTTGACATTTTGTTCTTTCAAGTTACATCTTTTACTATTGCCTTTCTCTTATATGGTGGTTGTTTATGTTATCATCTTGTTAGGTTTGTCCTTTAGTCTTCATACTAAGAATGCAAGCAGTTTATTCACCACACTTATGACTTTGGGGTATTCTGGCAGTGTCTGTGAATTTACTTTACTAATGAGTTATGTATCTTCAATTGTTTTCTTGCTGCTATTTAGTGTCATCTTCTTTCAGATGGAAGAACTCCCTTTAGCATTTCCTGTAAGGCAGGTTTAGTGTTTATGAATCCTCTTAGCACATGTTTGTTTGGGAAAGACTTTATTTCTCCTTCATATTTGAAGGTTAGTTTTGCTGGATAGAGAATTCTTGGCTGATGGTCTTTTTCATTCAGCACTCTGAATATGTTATCCCATTCTCTTCTGGCCTGTAGGGTTTCTACTGAGAAATCTGCTGAGAGACATACTAGGGCTCTGTTGAATCTAATGTGTCTCTTTTCTCTTAATGCTTTTTTTTTGACCAGTAAGGTGATTGCCACCCTAGGCATGGTGTAGTCTGCACCACGCTCAGCCAGTGAGCACACCAGACATCCCTATATAGGATCCGAACCCGCAGCCTTGGCGCTACCAGCACTGCACCCTCCCGAGTGAGCCAGGAGGCTGATTCTTCTCTTGCTGCTTTGAATAGTTTTTCTTTGTCTTTGGTTTTTGTTAACTTGGTTATGATGTGCCTTGGGATGTTCCTCCTTGGGCTGAATTTGATTGGCGACCTCTGAGCTTCCTGTACCTGAAAACTGTCATCTTTCTCCATTCTTAGGATATTTTCAGCCTTTATTCCTTGAA
>NW_007730549.1:50067-53484 GCF_000696425.1 Galeopterus variegatus
TGGGATGTTCCTCCTTGGGCTGAATTTGATTGGCGACCTCTGAGCTTCCTGTACCTGAAAACCTGTCATCTTTCTCCATTCTTAGGATATTTTCAGCCTTTATTCCTTGAGTATGCTTTCTACATCTCTTCCTTTTCCTCTCCTTCAAGTATGCCAATTTGTGGAGGTTATTTTGCTTGAAGCAGTCCTATATTTGCTGTATTTCTGTTTAATTTTTACTTATTCTCTTTTCTTTTTGCTTTTCTGATTTGATCATTTCATATGTTTTATCTTCAAGCTCACTGAGTCTTTCCTCAGTTTAATTAAGTCTGCTATTAGAGCTTTCTGTTGAGTTTTTCAGTTTAGACAATGTATTCTTTATTTCTAGATTTCTCCTTTTTTTTAAATTAATCAATTCAATTCCTTTGTCAAGTTTCTCATTCTGCTTCTGGATTGTTTTCCAGATATTATTTAACTTTCTATCTGTATTTTCTTGTGACTCACTGAACATCCTTAAGAGGGTTTTACTGAATTCTCTGTCAGACATTTCATAAATCTCTATTCCCCTCGATTAATTGCTGGTATTTGGTTTGTTTCCTTTAATGTTGTCATATATCTGTTTTTTCTCAATCTTTGTGTCTAAACATTGATGCCTGGGCATTTGAGGAGACTGCTCCCTCTTCTAGGTTGTATAGGTGTTGTTTGGTAGTGTTAGACCTCTACTGGTTTACATCAGAGCTTTGTCTTTGGTCTATGTTTTTTTGTTTTGTTTTGTTTCAGTTCCATGTTAGATTTTTAGCTACCACCAACACTTAAGCTCTACACTGAAACTAATTTGTTGTCCTTTGGTTAATTCCAAAATTGGGGGAACTTCCTGTGGAGGCCATCACTTGAGACTTGTGGTTGAGCTAAATTGCTACTTTGCTGCTGATTTTCTGGGGTCTTCTGGGGTCAGAAACATCCAAGTTGTGGGGAAATTCTGGCCCAGAATTGAGTCTTTTAAGCAAATGGCACCCCTGGCAGTTCTATGGCCCTGACCAGTCTCCACTGAATGGCCTGTGCTGATTGGAAGGCAGATCAGCTCCCCGCTCTGTGCCCCAGTGTTCCCCCAGCCTTCTCCTTCCCCTGTACTCCAAATGCTTCCCATAGGGTGGGCCACACATGGGTCCCTGATGATGACTCACTAGCCTCTGGGTGGCTCCTTTCTTTGGTTGGCTACAGCCCTCACTCTTATGTGGGTGCACAGGGACCTTGTTGGTTGTCTCACTGGCCTAGGGGCTGGTATGGTTCATTCCAAGGCCCTCTCTTCCCCTGAAGACTCTAAGAATCTTCATGCAAAGGGCTCAGTTGTGGCTTTTGCAAGTTCCTACCTCATGTGCTGTGACTTCTTCCTGCACCTCACTGGCCAGGGCTTGAAATGGTTGGAGTGGTCCCTCCTTCCTCTCGCTACTCTTCTCCACCTTCACAAACTCTGTAAGTTTCTCCTGCTCTTCCCCAGAGCATAAGCAGTACCAGGTTGCAGTCTTTGCTTTTTAATGGTTGTATATTGATCATGTATGGGGGAGAGTGACACTGGGGACTGTCTATTTCATTATCTTATGACATCACTTTTTTTTTTATCTCATACTAAAAAGTTTATTCATGTCTTTCCAGTAAACCCAGTCACATTGCCCTCATCCCCAATCATATTCTTAGCTCTGCATGGACTGAGGAGTGGCCTCTACTGAAATCTTTTTTTAGAAGTGCTGAATTTACATAGAGTAAGAGGGTCTAATTCAGAGTAGTCCCTATACCACCCTCCTGAATCTACCCACCAGAGGTGGGATTTTACTCCCATTTCTGTCTATCCCTTACCCCATTCCCTAGGCAAATGCTATCTCTCCCCTTCAATTTTCCCAGCCATCCTCTTCTGCATAAGTAACAGTGTGTGTTCCATATCTCTAGAGAGACAGACTCAAAAAATCCTCCTCCAGAGACCACAAATCAATGGCCACAGGGTTAATGCTGCATTAGGGTTCTCCAGAGAGACATAACCAATAGGGCATGTTACATATGTGAGAAGGGCTTTAATAGGGGAGTTAGATCACACGATTGTGAAGAAAAATCCCACTGCATGCCAGTAGTGTGTCCAAGTCCAAAGGCCTCAAAACCAGGGAAGCCAATGGTGTCCTTCGTGTGAGTTCTGGAACCCAAAAGCTGAAGAGTCTCGAGTGCTGATGTTCATGGACAGGAGAGAAGAGTGTATCCCAGCTACAGTGGGTAGAGAAAGCAATTCACCTTTTTTCTCTGTTTTTTGTTCTCTCCAGGCCTCCAGCAGATTGGATGGTTCCCACCTACATTGAAGATGGGTCTTTCCCACCCAGTCCACTCAGGCTCTTATACTAATCTCTGCTGGAAACACCCTCATGAACACACCTAAAAAGATAGTTTTACCAGGTTTCTTGGCATTCCCTAATCTAATCGAGTTGACGCCTAGAATTAACCTTCACAAATGCATCACAGAAGTGTTTTGTTTTGGTCTGTACATTGTACAAAATTAAGTCAACATTTAGAAAATCCTATTTTAGTAACAGTTGGATTTTCTGACTCCTCCTGAATAATCAGAATATCTGAGCATGTGGAGCTCAGGTTTCCACATGCAATATGAGTTTGAGTTGATCAGAAGCTGCCTTGTTTGAGGACCAAGAGCTCTACAGTTTGGAACGGTCTCCACCACTCTTCTTTGTATTATACTTTGCCCACTTCACTCATTTGCATGATCTGTCTGAATCCTATAGGCATTTGGATTTTCAAATCATTGTGTTTTGTACTCCAGGATTTGGTAATTATACCTTTCTCTGTTAGCTAATCTCTCATTATGTTGGATTTTCTTTTTAAGCTTCTGAAGAGCAAGAGTCTTCACTAGTGAATAAGTTTTAGTGTCTCACACATTGCCATGTTCTCCATGGAGTCACAGTTCTAGGGTCACAATGAGGACACCCACTTGGTATGAATTGCCTGGGCACTCTGATCACTCCACCCTTCCTATTCCTCCACCCGCCCTGCCTTGCAAGGGAGCAGAGACTTACTAAGCTCTGTATTACTCACTCAGTTATCCAGTTTTGATCACTAACCTCTAAAATGAGTGTGGAAATAAAGCACATTCTTAGATTTCAGCAACAATTTCTGAACCACAGATCCAGATTCTTGTCATTTGAAGTTGACAGGTTACTATATGATCTTAACCCTGTTCTCTGCCTCCTGTTCACACCCCCACTACTGCCACCAGTATTCATCTACCAGGTGATACCTCTTAGCCCAGTGCTTTGTAAAATCCTCAGCTCCTCATAAAAGCTTCATGTCAAATAAATATCATTCATCTCCAGTCTTCTCATCACCATCAATAAACCTTTTTTCAGGGCCGGCCCGGTGGCGCACTTGGTAGAGTGCGGCGCTTGC
>NW_007730549.1:54294-54567 GCF_000696425.1 Galeopterus variegatus
ATCTGAAAAATAAAGATCAAATGTAATCATATTCCAAATCTGGATAAATAATAGTTACTACAAGTCAGCACAAAACTTAGCTCTGAGTTTCCTAGCAAGCAAGGAGATCAGGAAACATGCTCATCACTTCATACCTCCATTAGTTCAATAATTTCCTAGCTGATCTTCCTGCTTGCTCTAGTCTAAACATACTGTATACTGTCCAATTATCATTTAAAAAATCAATATTTTAACAATTTTAGTCCCTTGTTTACCCCTAGCTTTTAAATGGTT
>NW_007730549.1:56712-62082 GCF_000696425.1 Galeopterus variegatus
ACTAAATACCTGGACACCAAGGTATGAGAAAATATGGTCAGTATGGGATGTTCTAGGTAGTCCAGCTGGATGGAACATATATATTAATCTATTAAAAATTACCCCAAAACTCAGTAGCTTAAAACAACAAACACTTACTTGCCATTCCTGTGAGTTAGAAATTTGGGCATGGCTCAACTGGGTTCTTAGCTTAGGGTCTCTCATAAAGCTGCAATCAAATGTTAGGTGAGGGCTGCAGTCATCTCCAGGCTTTGCTGCAGAAGGTCTGCTTCCAGGCTTACTCACATGGCTGTTGGCAGAGGTCGCCTACCACAGAGGACGTGACTTATGGTCACGAACAGCTGGAGATGCTTCCTGAGAGAGGGTGGGAGCCAGATCATGAACGACTACACTTGTACGCCATGCTAAAGAATCTGGACTAAGGTCTGGCAGGTTAGCTCACTTGGTAGAGCATGGTACTGATAACACCGAGGTCAAGGGTTTGGATCCCTGTACCAGCCAGCTGACAAAAAAAAAAAAAAAAAAGAATCAGGGACTTTATGCAAACGATNCCCCCCAAAAAAAAAAAAAAAAAAAAAAAGAATGTTTGAGATAAATTCATTGGATTGGATTAAGATAATGATAATACTTGGAAGCAGTGGGGAGGTCCTACTTGGTGGCTTTTTCATTTTTTTATTCAATAAATATTTATTTTGTTTCTATCTTTCAAGTTTGTTTTGAGTATCAAAAAATCTAGTGGAAATTATTTTTAAGTGTTATAAATATTCTAGTCATTGGCGATATCTCACATGTATGAAGAGGTGCATCTGGAAAGAGACTTAACAGAAGAAAGATGTGTCAAGGTCATCAAAGATAAGGAAAGACTGAGAAACTGTCATAGATTGGAGACTAAGGAGACATAAATAAATGCAACATGGCATCCTTGATCTGGTCCTGGAACAGATTAAAAGACATTAGTCGAAAAACTGGGAAAGCCAAAGAAAATGTAGAATTTACTCAATAGTATTATACCAGTGTCAATTTGTTAATTTTCGTAAATGTATGATGGTAACATAAAATAGTAATATTATGAGAAACTGCGTAACGCTGTCTACTATTATGCAACTCTTCTGTAATTCTAAATTTATCTCACAATAAAATGATTTTTTAAAAAAAGAAAAAAATACAGCAGGAAAATAATATATAACACTTGGATACATAGCTGACAATTCCAAAAGAAGCTCGGATGTGACTGCTGTTAGAAATCACTGGCCTTGTTGTATTGAGGAGAACAGCTTAAAATCAAGCTCTGTGGGAGGTAGATGGTGGAAACGCGGCTAGCCTCCAGGCTGTGGCAACTCCACCACAAGGAAACAGAGCTCACCACATTCTCAGAGGTTTTCATGCTGATAAAAATAAATCAGGCAAAGTCCTTTTTGGGAAACTCTGCATTAATTTAGTAGAACTTTTATGATTTTTGTCCAGGCATATATAGTTCATATTTAAAGGGAAAATAGAGCTTCATTACATGATCAGCAAAGTGTACACATTGGAAGACAGAAAGAGTTTTTGTTTTTCTACTGAAATGTAGAAGCAGGTAGAAAGAGAAATTTATGTCCCTTTGAGTATAGAGAAAGGTCTCTTTGCAGACTTTCGTTTTTTTTTTTTTTTTTTCATACGGTATGGTTTAGTCTGTATGTCTGAAAATAACTCCCCCACTTATCTGTCCCCTAATCTAATGTGATTTTAACTGGATTTTCTGAAAGCGTAATTCCAGCTTGTTACCAAAGTAGTGGGGTTAGTCTGGCACCTAGGACTTGCTCAGTAAATGGTTCTTTAATTGACTTGTTTTAGCTGTTAAATACTTTACAAGGAATAAGGTTAGATCCTGAGTGAATAAGGCTTAAGAAAAAGGAATTATTTTAGATTAAAAGTCAGCAAACTTCAATGTGTCTACTTTTAATTTCAGATCTGCAAGCAAATCTTAAAGCAGCTATGCTGCAATCCCTGGCTTTTGAACAAAGCTGCTTTCAGAGGTGCTACTGTTTCTAGCTGCTTTTCCACCTCCAAACACTAACTTGAATACCACAAATTACAAGCAAATGCTTAACCAATACAGCAGAAACTTTAAGAAGCAATGTGTCCAAATTTATAGAAAGGCATTTTTCCAATGTTTTAAAAATCTATGGCCATCCATTTATACATAGGTTATACAAATTTAACTTACTGCCTACTCTGTGCTTAGCAATGCAAAAGCTCAGTGGGGGTAAAAATAAGTATGTATCTCCTCAGAATGACCACTATGAATTGAATTGTATCCCCCCCCCCCAAATTCATACATTGAAGCCTTTTCCCCAGTGTGATGGTATTTGAAATTCATACATTGAAGGCTTTTCCCCAGTGTGATGGTATTTGGAGATGGGGCCTTTGGGAAGTAACCAGGGTTAGATGAAATCATAAGGGTGGGGCCTTCATAATGGGAATAATCCCTCATAAGAAGGGACACATGAGAGCTTGCTTCTGAGTCCTCTCTCTCTCTCTTTCTCTCCACCATATGAGGACACAGCAAGAAGGCAATTCTCTGTAAGCTAATACGAGAGTCCACACCTGGGAACCAAGTTGGCCAACATCTTGATCTTGGATTTCCCAGCCTCCAGAACTGTAAGGAATAAATTTCTGTTATTTAAACCATCCAGTCTATGGTATTTAGTTATGGCAGCCTGGACTAATACAGATACTAAGCTTTTTAACAGCTGAAGGTGACTAATACAATGACAGTCTAAGAAAATACAGNAGACACAGTTTGCCATCCCAAAGTGTTTGCAAGGACAGCAAGAAAACAATATAGGACAATAAGTAATTGAATGGGAGAGATCGCCAAGGTCAGGATAGTCAGAGATGTCTTTAAGAAAACAATGGAATTTGATCTGGGTCTTGAAAAATGGACAAGATTATAACAGGCAGAAAGGAAAATGGAAGACAGTCCCCTCCCTCACTACAGTGCCCATCCTACTGGCACATTTGCCATCCCCAAGCACTACGTCCACTCCCACACTCTGTTCACATTCTTCCCTCTGCTGCCTTTCCCATGTGATGAAACTCTATCAGTCTTCAAAATCTAGTTCAAAGATTTCTTGATATCCTTTTGCTTCCCAGGTCAAATGTAATCTTCTCTCTTAATTTATAGAAATATATCTGTTCCTCAACTACAGCACTCATTATTTCCTCAACTACAGCACTTACATTATTACTAGTTATTAACATCATTGTATTTTCTACTTAATTGTGGGTTCCTTAAACCATATTTTAGCATCCTTAATCCCAGCACCTAGCACAGCCTGGTATTTGGTAAGGGCTTGGTGAATATTAATTGGGTCACAAAATAACCACTTGACTAAATACCTGGACACCAAGGTATGAGAAAATATGGTCAGTATGGGATGTTCTAGGTAGTNGGTTTAGTCTGTATGTCTGAAAATAACTCCCCCACTTATCTGTCCCCTAATCTAATGTGATCTTAACTGGATTTTCTGAAAGAGTAATTCCAGCTAGTTACCAAAGTACTGGGGTTAGTCTGGCACCTAGGACTTGCTCAGTAAATGGTTCTTTAATTGACTTGTTTTAGCTGTTAAATACTTTACAAGGAATAAGGTTAGATCCTGAGTGAATAAGGCTTAAGAAAAAGGAATTATTTTAGATTAAAAGTCAGCAAACTTCAATGTGTCTACTTTTAATTTCAGATCTGCAAGCAAATCTTAAAGTAGCTATGCTGCAATCCCTGGCTTTTGAACAAAGCTGCTTTCAGAGGTGCTAGTATTTCTAGCTACTTTTCCATCTCCAAACACTAGCTTGAATACCACAAATTACAAGCAAATGCTTAACCAATACAGCAGAAACTTTAAGAAGCAGTGTGTCCAAATTTATAGAAAGGCATTTTTCCAATGTTTTAAAAATCTATGGCCATCCATTTATACATAGGTTATACAAATTTAACTTACTGCCTACTCTGTGCTTAGCAATGCAAAAGCTCAGTGGGGGTAAAAATAAGTATGTATCTCCTCAGAATGACCACTATGAATTGAATTGTATCCCCCCCCCCCAAATTCATACATTGAAGCCTTTTCCCCAGTGTGATGGTATTTGGAGATGGGGCCTTTGGGAAGTAACCAGGGTTAGATGAAATCATGAGGGTGGGGCCTTCATAATGGGAATAATCCCTCATAAGAAGGGACACATGAGAGCTTGCTTCTGAGTCCTCTCTCTCTCTCTTTCTCTCCACCATATGAGGACACAGCAAGAAGGCAATTCTCTGTAAGCTAATACGAGAGTCCACACCTGGGAACCAAATTGGCCAACATCTTGATCTTGGACTTCCCAGCCTCCAGAACTGTAAGGAATAAATTTCTGTTATTTAAACCATCCAGTTCATGGTATTTAGTTATGGCAGCCTGGACTAATATAGATACTAAGCTTTTTAACAGCTGAAGGTGACTAATACAATGACAGTCTAAGAAAATACAGCAGAATACTAAGTCTGTCCTAAATTGTGAGGTATACCATGCTTTGATCAATAGTGAGTAAAAATAATAAAAGTGGGGGTGGCCAAGGAATGGGTTTTGGAGGATTTGGGACTGGATCTGATCCTTGCAGGGCTTTCCCAGTCCCTCTCAATTGGACTCACTAATATCTTCAGCCTGAGGTGCAGTCTCTCCTGGTCCCATATCCCTCCTGACCATGCCTAGGCCTTACCAGCCAGGAGAGCCCACGTGAGATTTGCTGCTTTATAACTAGTTGTCTGCTAGAAGGGAATCCTAGTCTTTGATGTCTACTGGATTGCCATATTCCTTTACCCAGTTGGCCAGCCCTCTTGCTTGGGCCTTTGCTTTAATTACCCATCTTAGACTTGGTTTCCTCACTGAGATGGGAACTTACACACTGAGCCCCCCCCAGAGATGGGGAGAAATTAGATGAGAGATAGGGGTAAAAGAATAAAGGGCTTTCTGGAAGTATGACAGGAAGGGAGACATGTAGTTGGAAATAAGTATGGTATTGTTATGAAATAATATAAAGCAAATCCCCACCCCTCTCCAGTGACACTATGTAAACTAGGCTAGAGAGTAATGAGACACAAAGCCAAGGGACCAAATTATGTAGAGCTTGGGTGAAACTGTGGTTCAGGTTTATATTGGCAAGCAGAGGAGAGGTAACAAAAGGAAAGGCACAAATCTTGTTTTCACTTCTAGTAATACTTCACTACCATGACTGCTCACAAGAACTAGTTGCTGCCAGGTTGGTAATTCACCACTGAATAAATTATTTGGATGGTAAAGCACCATCCAAATAATTGAGAATTATCTGTGTGCTGCAAAGCATCACAGCACAGACAAAATA
>NW_007730549.1:62219-64143 GCF_000696425.1 Galeopterus variegatus
CACCATCCAAATAATTGAGAATTATCTGTGTGCTGCAAAGCATCACAGCACAGACAAAATAAGTTTACAGGAAAGAGAGAAGTGCTTTCTAAGTATTTTATTTTCCAGTGTTTGAGTGATTAATAGACTAGTCAGGAATAAAGCAGTGGAGGAAATGGCAGATACCATCGACCTCTCTGTAGTGTTAGGCAGTAGTCCTCGAACTTTGGCATGCATCAGAGTCATCGGATGTGGAGTTTGTGAGGTGGGGGAGGATGAAGGATGGAGGAATGGGCAGACTGAGCATTTACATTTCCAATGTGTTCCCAGCTGATGTTGATGCTACCAGTCCAAGGATGACATTTTGAGAACTGCTAGTCTAAGGAAAGAATCCTTGATCACCTTTGCCTATGAAAAATCCGTACTAAGAATTATGTCTACTTGCCTCTTTAAATTAAAAAAGAGGTTGACAGAGTACCACCTGCCACCCTCACCATTAGCTGTCCTCTCCCTAAAAAATGAAAATATTCCTTATCATTAAAATGTAATGTTGCTCAACAAAGATAAGTCAGGGAGTGAAGAACATGAAACATTCTTTCCATTTGATTTTTTTAACACACTATGCACATCATGAGATAAAATAGTCAACATCAAAGAAGAAAAGAAAAAAAGTGAAAATTCATTTCAGTCAATTGCCTTGACTCATATAACCCTGACTTGAATTAGAATTAAGAATGGATTTCACATCCAATTTAGAATATAAAAGTGGTCACATCTTGTTTATTTTATAAATGGTAACTTAATAATATTTTTATATATTGGATAATTCAATGAACAGTTTAATAATGCCATTAATGTAAAACTGTTACGTTCATTTAAAATAAAAAAGCATGAGCAACTTCAAGAGACACTATATAATCAGCCTGCATATGCACTTTCTTCAGAAGCGTAAAGATCGTGAAGTGAAATACTTGTTCTGTCCTTTGAAGTTTCTTCTTAAACTTTAGGACATAATACTGTTGAAAATAAAAAGATAAAAAAGCCTCTCTACTTAGAAACGATTAATTATTCCTAGGCTATACCAATAAGTAACCACCAGAATCAGTTACAAACAGTCCTTAATCTATCAGTGCAACTCACTTCAGTGTCCAGACATCTAAAACAATTTTTAATTAAAAAATAAATAAATATGCCAATCAACAGTCCAAGAAAATAATAATACTTTCATCATTAAGGGTTAATGATCCTTCAACACTTTCTGCCTCCAAAATCTACCAATTCTAGGACTCCATGCTTTCCCAAAGTTCAGTGCTCTTCTTTTCTCAGAGAGACTGTGCCTTACAAGTATAGCTCGCCCTTAATAAGCAATAAATTCAATTCAATCAGCAAAAAGTTCAGCTTTTTGTTTGTTTCCAATACTTCCTTTGGTACTACACATAGAGGATTATCAATAGTCTGGAGCTGATTATCTGTCTTCCTAATACTCAGTCTGGGAAAGTATGATCTTCTCAGTGGTCAGTAGGTTCTATGCCAGTGGTTCTCAATGAGAGGGGAGGGGCAGTTTTGCCCCCAGGGGACATTTGGCAGAGTCTGGAGACCTTTTTGATTGTTATAACTGAGGGGAAAGGAGAGTCACTGGCATCTACAATGCACAGGACAAGCTACTCCACAATAAGGAATTATTTGGCCCAAAATGTCGATAGTACTGCTGTTGAGAAATTCTGGCCTAAAGCAATAGAATGTGATGAATACTAAGAAATTAGGCTTTTAAAAAAAGGGAGAATAAGGGAAGATTTAAATCTCTTTTTTGCTTCTTCACTAAACAATCTATATTTTCATTAAATTTCAAAAATGTTTGTTCCTCCAAAGATTTTCATCAAAATGCCCTGAACAGCAGGGGGAGGGACATCATTAAACTCTCCAGAGGGTAATATTTCTCTTTCAT